>NW_013952954.1:255635-259208 GCF_001266775.1 Austrofundulus limnaeus
GTTTGTGGAAGAATGGGCCAAAATCACACCTGAGCAATGCTTGCGACTAGTTTCTCCATACAGGAGGCCTCTTGAAGCTGTCATTGACAAAGGCTTTTGTACAAAGTATAAGATAAATTTCAGTAAGCGTGTTTAATGCTTTTTCCCTGTGCCATTCCACATTATTACAAATAACTTCATTTCTGGACATTTATGGTTTGATTTCTTTGTATGTATGGATCACTTGAAAATTTCATGTCATTAGCACCTCTAGTAATATATTTACTGAGAAAAATGTTGATGTGTTCAATACTTATTTTACCCGCTGTAGTTTAATGTTATTATTGATCAAGTTAAGTCTTACAGGTTCTACAGTTTGTGGAAAAGACCGATCTGGATCTTGTCTGCAGTAACGAGGATGCTGCTCTGGTCTGTCAGAGTGAAGAAGGAGCTGAGAGGTAAAGATCTGGATTTACTGGTCCAACGATAATCCAACCCTCACAGACGGTCATGAGATTGGGCTCCATCATCTGGGCTAGCAACTAGCATGGATAAGATGGCATTTTTCTGCTTGGCTCTTGGAGGGGTTGGACGTTTCTGCTCTTTCTCCTGCATCTCCCTCATTCCCCTGCTTTGTTGCTGTGCTGGATCTTGTCTTCCTTCTACCTATCATTCGAGAAACTGGAATTATGKATCTGGTCAACTGGTCTCTGAATGCAATTGACACAATTTTCTTCACTTTGAGATTGGAGCATGGGGAGAGCTCCTGCCCCACTGGAACGATGCCGGCAGGGCGAGTTTCGGGAAGCTGGGGGTCCTGGAAGTTGATCTGGCTGACACCTCTGTCCATTGAGGATGTCGGATATATTTTTATATTTGGCTTCATGATAACCGGATTCCTGCTGTTCGGCTGTGGAGGAGTTTTGGTTTATCGGAAAATGAGAATGGCGCTGGCAGCGATTCGATCCTGTGAGAAGCTGTCAGTGTCCCTGGATGGGATCTCTCATATGCAGAACACACAGACTCAAATTATGGGAGAACTGAATCGCAAACTGGATGCAGTGCTAACTAGGATCGCAGCTCAGCGGCGCGAGGAGTGAGGACATCATCTGGGTGAAGTTCTTACGGGAGATGGCGAGATGGTAATTGATCTGGAATATTTGGCATTTTTTGCAACACATAGATACAGTAAGGACTCAAATGGTAATGGAAAGCATTCTGCTATTGTCCTAAAGCCTTTTCTTTTTTTTTCACCATTGGATGTGTCCTTGGGCGCAGACTGGTAAAGAACTCCCTGAACGAAGATATGTGTGGGTGGTAGACATGATCCTTCCCCATCGTTTATCTTGTGTCTGTCCCCAGACAAGGCCATGGAGTTGGAATAGAGAACTGAACTCCACACAGAGATATGGACTCTGTGGAACTGTATGCGTGGGATAACATCAGTTGGACTATGGAGGTCTCTGTATGGGGCAGGCACTTGCCCTTGACATCACCGGTTCCTCCACAATCCCCTCCTCCGTCCATATTTTTTATCCTGTAACCCCACCCCCCGCATCCCCTCGCTGCTTAACTGCCTCTGCTTCCGTCTGCAGAGTAGTTTTTTTCGAACAATGCTCGTTTGCTTATGTTTGCTAAACACAAGATCAAAGTTCTTTTTTTTAACTCATCCTTCCTATGTGTGTGTGTATTCCAAACTGCAAGGCAGCGCACGCCGTTGCACAGGGCCCTGGACATTCGTTCCCCCGTGTCTGTCATGTGTTTCTCCCGACGGATGTTCAAAACTGCAAATTTCGTTCTGCATTACATCTTGATGTTGTGTTTGAATGACAGTAAACGATTCCTGATTCTTCTTAATTTGCATTGGAGAGGTTGGCAACTAGCATGGATTAGCTGGCAATAGCATCGGAGAGGCTAGCGACTAGCATGGTTAGCTGGCGGTTGCATCAGAGAGGCTAGCGACTAGCATGCCCATAAAAACGCTAGCAGCCTCACACCGTAGAGCTATCCACATCATTTACCCTCAATGCTTTGTGTGTAAATAAAATGGCTCAGTCTGAGTTAAAATACATTTTTAAAAATTATAAAAACTGAACAGCCTACAGTATTTTTACTGTCTTTATTTTACAATTAAAATAAATGTTTATCAAATAAAGTCTAATGTTACAACTAATCATGGATCCCTTTAAGACCTTCAGTGAAGTCCACTGTCCTGGATTCTCCCTCTGTTCTGGGAGTTTTTGCTTCATGTTGAAGACTTTATAATCCTGGAAGTTTGCCCTCTGAATGATTGTGATGACAATGTGTGGATCCTGGATCCAAGTGGCTGAAAGGAAATACTTCAGAAGTTATCTGAACCTGTGTTTCAGTTTTTACTGGGATTTCCTGGGTTTTTTGTGGGTGTATGTTTGCAGGTACTCCCCCAGTTCTACGGTTCTTTTTCTGAACCTGCTGCAGCTCAGCTTCTCAGGAATGAAAGTGACAGCCATGAACAGCGGAGAAGTTTTATTTAGATCCTTGATTTTTGTTACTCTTAGTCTACACTTCAATAAAACTGATGCTTTTTACAGATGAAACTTGTTATAAAAGCCAGATAAAATAATTGGACGTTATTGGTTTATTTGACTTCTGCGCAGTAAAGAGACGAATCCTGTAAAAACAAGAAGAGCCCAGCGTTGTGGATAAATACAGGAACAGGAGCTGGTTTATGGAATAACTGAGCCCACCTTCGTTTAGAAGCAGAACTCTGGAAACAAACACAAAATGATTTCAGTGAAGAAAGAAGGAAACAGGATTTTCTCAGTGATTATTTTAGAGGCAAACCTTTTTCCTGAGGCAGTCTGATGCTCTGCTTCAGGTTCCGACAGGCCGAGTTTTTTACAAAACTTGTGGTGATGTCAGAGTCTGAGTCCGTCTGTCGAGCTTTAAAGAAAAAACGTTTAAAACTTAGCTTCCACAACACTTCGTGATAAAACCGACTGAATGGAAACAAAAACAATGTTTTTATTTTTGGTCTGCTTCTAAATTTAAAAGCAGTTTCGAAAGAGAAACAAAGTGAAGCAGCGTGGGTTAAAGCGGCTGTACTGAGAGCAGGAAGGAAATGTAGTGTCCAGGTGTACTCGTCTTAATTAGAGGCTAAATGTGGACGTGTGGAAACCAGATGACTGCGGTGCTGTGGGAATTCCTTCTGTAGAGCGCTGATGATGGACTCTGATAAAACCTTCATTGAAGTTGGGCCTTTCAGTCAGTTTAACACAAAAACATTTGAACTGAGCTAAAATGTTTGAAGACGGCACAGTGATGGACGACAAGAGTTAATTATTTAATCAAGACAGCTTATATCATGTGGAGGTTTTTTAACACGTTAGCCTGTTAGCTGTTAGCCTGTTAGCTGCCAGCAGCTTACCGTACAGCATGTATCTATTGAGCGAGTCCTCAGAGTCGCTCTCTCTCAGAGGCGGCTCTACTTCCTGGAAAACAATGCAGTTTGGGCAGTTGGCCCACATGCCGCTCCAGAGCAGGTTTCTGCGCTGAGGCCTTCCTAGATAACACACACACACACACACACACACACACACACACACACACACACAC
>NW_013952954.1:260713-271000 GCF_001266775.1 Austrofundulus limnaeus
CACACACACACACACACACTGATAAGACTATGGTGTTGCAGTGTAGATGGAGTCAGATGTAAAGCACACCACTTTACGTCCATCTGAACATGTTTATCTGCAGATCTGAGCAAAACATGAAAGTTTTGTTATTGATGATTTATTACATAAAGTTATTAAAATTCTAATCCTTTTTGTGAGAATTATAAGATTATGTTAGATTATTTTCTTCCACCATGTTGGTCTGACCTCTGAAACACTTCAGACCGATGTGAGACTTTTAAGTTAGATTTATTTTTTATACTGTTCCCACTCACTGCAATGATCATGTGTTTGTCTGTTTGTTAGCAAAATATCTCATCAACCAGTGGAGGATGATATGTTTCTTTAAAAAGACTAATATTATTTTCTTGTGTTATACTATTGAAGAAAGTAGATTTTATCTTTCTCCTTTAAGGTGCAGAATAAATGTTTTAAATCTGTTTACTTCTTTTTAATTCAGAAATGTAAAAAAAAAAAATTATTTTTATATAGCACTGATGTTAAAGTTTAAGGATAATAATTCAGCAACATAAAGCAGATGAAAATGATTTTGTCACAAAGTCATGTAAAAGTTTAAAAACTACAGGGTCAGACAGTTAAATGTAAAAGTAGATAAGTATTTGTTTCTTACCCTCCAGCAGAAGCTCCTCCCTCTCAGGATGGATTTGATAGGTCCAGGTCTGCTTCATGCAGTCATCTCCTCTAAAAAAGAAGAAAAAGAAAAAGAAAAAAAAGTTAAAACTAAAAATGAAGCCATTCAAATAAAACCAAAATACTTTCAGTTTTGAATCGAACCACTTTTTTTTGTCTTTATTTCTAACTTCCTCCTTTTTGGTTTCTGTTTGTACTTCAGTGACACATCATCTGACACAGATATTTATTTATTTATTTATGTATTTATTTATTTATTTATTTATTTATTTGTGTCTCATTGCCTCTAACTGAAACCCAGCCTTAACTCAGATTAGTTTGTTTTTACGTCTAGTTTCACTTGATGAGATCAGTTGGTTTCAGGAGAACAATCGTCTTGTTTTCATGTTTACAGTTTCTTCTGTGGGGTTTTTTTTTAGACTCAAACAGGTTCTTTCTGCTTGTTCCTGCTATGAAAAAAATGAGGCATGACTTCTATTTTTATTTAAATATTATATTTATTCACAAATATGACCCTCATAGTAACACATTTATCATTCTTCTCTTTAAAATCAAGCATCTTTGCCATATTTTTTGTTTTATTTACCTTTTAACTAAAGTTTGGGTAATTTTAGTTTAGTTTAGTTTTAGCATCTGTTCAGCTGATTTTACAGTATTACTAGTTTTAGCTGTGGTTTTTGGTTATTTTAGCATCTGTTTGGTTGTTTTTATCTGTTTATCTCTATTTAGTGTTTGTTTCACTGTTTAGCTGCAGTTTTGTTCATTTAGCGTGGCTTTAGCTGCTCTGTTACTTTTGATCAGTTCTATGAGCTTGTTTTCAGCTAATTTCACCCTGTAACCATTTAGCCTGATAGCTGCTATTATTCTGCTCCTTTTAGCTTTTGTTCTTCTGTTTTAGCTACTGCTTTTTGCTTTGAGTTTGTTATTCTGTTTTTAGCTTTTAGTCTACTTTCACAAGCTTCTAGCTACTACCTTTATGTTGATTTCAGCCTGTATTCATTTTAGCTTAATTTTTGATCCTGTTAGACTTTAACTATTGTTTTACTGCTTTAAGATAGTGTTTTCTACCTTTAGTTTGTTCTTCTGTTTTATGTTCTAGTCTTTTTAGCCTCTTTGTTGCTGTTTTTAGCTTGTGTTTTGTTCATTTTAGCCTCTTTTTTGCTGTTTTTAGCTGATGTCTGCTATTTTTAGCTTGTGTTTTGTTCATTTTAGCCTCTTTTTTGCTGTTTTTAGCTGATGTCTGCTGTTTTTAGCTTGTGTTTTGTTCATTTTATCCTCGTTTTTGCTGTTTTTAGCTGATGTCTGCTGTTTTTAACTTGTGTTTTGTTCATTTTAGCCTCTTTTTTCTGTTTTTAGCTGATGTCTGCTGTTTTTAACTTGTGTTTTGTTCATTTTAGCCTCTTTTTTTCTGTTTTTAGCTGATGTCTGCTGTTTTTAGCTTGTGTTTTGTTCGTTTTAGCCTCGTTTTTGCTGTTTTTAACTTATGTCTGCTGTTTTTAGCTTGTTTTGTTCATTTTAGCCTATTTTTTGCTGTTTTTAGCTGATGTCTGCTGTTTGTAGCTGATGTCTGCTGTTTTTAGCTTGTGTTTTGTTCATTTTAGCCTCTTTTTGGCTGTTTTTAGCTGATGTCTGTTGTTTTAGCTGATGTCTGCTATTTTTAGCTTGTCTTTGGTTCATTTAAGCCTCTTTTTTGCTGTTTTTAGCTGATGTCTGCTGTTTTTAGCTGATGTCTGCTGTTTTTAGCTTGTGTTTTGTTCATTTTAGCCTCTTTTTGTCTGTTTTTAGCTGATGTCTGCTGTTTTTAGCTGATGTCTGCTGTTTTTAGCTTGTGTTTTGTTCATTTAAGCCTCTTTTTTTGCTGTTTTTAGCTGATGTCTGCTGTTTTTAGCTTGTGTTTTGTTCATTTAAGCCTCTTTTTTGCTGTTTTTAGCTGATGTCTGCTATTTTTAGCTTGTGTTTTGTTCATTTTAGCCTCTTCTTTGCTGTTTTAGCTGATGTCTGCTGTTTTTAGCTTGTTTTTGTCCATCTTAGCATTTGTTTTAACTCGAATGGTTTGAGTTTCTTCAGTAAAACCATCTCAGTGTTCTTAAAGTGTTTGATTTGTGAACATCTCTGGACCTCCAGCTGTTAGACTGGACCCCCTGCACTACAGGGTTGTGTGTTTCGTGTGAACCTGTCTCCTCACATGCGCATGTGTCCAGTCAGGACCAGAGTATTGTTGGACGTCTCCTCCATGGTGAAGACGATGCTGTCCAGCACTCTGAACTTGTGGATGTCAGCCTCTCTGTGACTGACAGCTGCCTTAAAGAACCATTTTCCTAGATACTAAAAAAAGGCAGAAATAAGGAGGCGTAAGTGTGACGGCCCGGGCTAACCACATAGAACAAGAACGGAAATTAATTAAAGACGGAAGCCCACGTCTCGCTGCTGAGACCACTACTGGAAAGAACAGAGGAGGTGGAAAATGCAGATTTGCTGTAAACATCAGAGCATGAAATATATTTAACCCTCATCATCATTCTGATGAATAAGAGTCTGATTCTCACCTGCTGTCGGTCCACAGAGTTCACAAGCAGCTGCTCAGGATTACTGCAGGGATCAATCAGCTGATAGAAAAACGAATAAAAATACAGAAAATAAGACCAAACTTGGGCCGACATCCCTACAGCCTGAATGAATGATCAAAAGGCCGTGGTCTGTGACTCAGTAATGTTTAATAAGATGTGGGAGGAGGTCAATCATTAACTCCTGATCTGCAGCTGAGCTCAAATAAACTGATTTAAAGATTGCATTTTGACAAGTTTAAAATTTTGTTGTACGTTGAATTTGTGTTGTTTTTAAATGAATAAACTTTAAACAAAAAAAATGAATGTTATTGATCAAATGAATCAGACATTCAGAAAACTGAGCTTTATTATAAAACTCTTTAAACCCTGTGGGTCAGAGGTGTGTTCGATCAAATCTCTTCACAGAATCAGTTATTCATCATAAAAACTCCTGCTTTCATTTCATGACTTTAGTTTCTCATTAGAGGCGATTAAAAGCAGCAGATTGTAAAGTTTTTAGCGTTTAATGTTACAGTCTGTAAACAAACAGCTGTGAATGATTAACTCATGTTTTCATCATCCTGGACTTCAGAACAGGAGCATCTTTTTATTCAGAGGAAGCTCCAAACGGTTTTACTGCAGATCTGATCAGATTTCAATCTAAATCAGAGGAGCCCAAAGTGGGGCCCACGGGCCAAACTTGGCCTGACAAGCTATGTGACATGGCCCACCAGGTGTAACCTCTTTAGAAACACTGTATTTCCACTCAGACATTTGATCCATTGGCCCAGTGAGGGGCTGTGGTGCAGATAGGTTTCACTGGTGCTGACTTTATCTTTGAAAGATTATGATTAAACATAATTAATTAAAGGAGATTAATTAAAAAGTATTTGTGTTGAATGCATTATATTTCTGCAGTTGGTCCGCAGCCCCAGGTAGGTTTTCCTCTCGGGGAACATGTTTGGGCGCCCCTGATCTAAATGTTGTGTCGGTGTTTAAACGCTGAGCTGCAGACTGCTTCAGCTGCTGAAACATTCAGCTCATCGGCTGCTCTGAATAAAGCTTTTACAACTTTTACACTTTTTAAAAGGTTTTTCTCAGAAAATTTAATTTAGATCTCAACTTTAAACACATTCTGTTGCTTCAGCTGCTGTTTTTTTGTGTGCTAATTTTAGCTACCATTCAGCTACTTTTATCTAGTAGCTTTTGACTTTCATTTGACTCCCTTTAGCTTTTAGCCAGTGTTCTGCATCTGTTGGCATCAACAACTCAGCTTCGTGAGCACACTTCAGCTCTCAGCCATCTTTAGGACAATATTTTCTAAAATATTGTTTTTATTTTGGCTTATATGTAATAAATATTGTTTTTGTAAGTATTTGTTTTATTAAATGAAGGTTTTAGATCTGAGCGACTTATTTTCTGGAATCCTTCCACTCCCCAGTTTGTGGAACAAGTTGACTCTAAATGAGATGACAGGTTGTCATTGTAAAAACATTTATATGAACCTTTCTGACCTCTTTTTTGTTCAGTAATGATGACTTCAAGCTGAAAGCTTAGAAACATTTAATATTTCATTGGATCTTAACTGCTTTGGACGTTTAAACATGCATTTTTTAAATAAACAACATAAAACTCATTTCTAAAAATTTAATAATCCATAAATTGTTTTCTTACTGATTAAATATTTTGAATTTTAGGCGTAATGAGAAACTTTTTTTCTTCCACAAGATGGAGACAACCAACCAGGATGTCCAGCCTGAAGGAGTTTCTGAAGGTGACTCACTAGTTTTTAACCTAATAAACAAATGTTTTGTAATAACTGGTTTGTGTTGCACTCCAGCTTTGAAGGAGATATTTTACAAAAACAAGGAGATTTATCGTAAGAACATAAGTAGTTTTGACATCACAATGAGTTATTTTACTTTATATATCCCACACAACAAACATGTGGCTTTAAATGTTTAATTACAATGTTGTGAAGAAACCAGCATGAGGTGGTTACAGAAGATGAGTTTACTGCAGGAGGGAGGGATGGAAACAGAAAATATAAAGTTGGAAGTTTTCAGTGTTTTTCTCCAGAACCAAAGTCTAAATGATGTGGATGGATTCAGCTTCCTGTTCCTGACAGCCTGAACATGAGGACCAAAAGGAAACTCTTGTCTTTGTGTTTGACTGAAGCAGACTCTGGACCTGTCTGTGAGCTCACAGCTGATGTGCAGCAGGTTCTCTGATCCCTGGTGGACACACCGGCCCACCTAGGACTCCCCCTTCAGCACAGACACCAGCTCTCCGCTCTCCTTCAGCTCCTTGACTATGTCCAAGCCCCCGATCAGCTCCCCCTTCACGTACAGCTGGGGGTAGGTGGGCCAGTTGGAGTAAGTCTTCAGCCCCTGACGCACCTCTTCGTCCTGCAGGATGTCAAAGGTGTCATAGTCCAGGCCGGTCCCGTTCAGGACCTCCAGGATCTGCCTGCTGAAGCCACATTTGGCGGCCTGCTTGTTGCCCTTCATGAACAGCATGATGGGGCTCTGGTTGATGATGGTCTTCAGGCGGTGCTCCAGGCTCACGGCCTTCGGGCAGGTGTTCTCCAGCTCCCCGGACGCGGCCAGCTCCTTCACGATGTCCAGCCCGCCCACCAGCTCCCCGTTCACGTACAGCTGCGGGTACGTGGGCCAGTTGGAGTAGGTCTTCAGCCCCTGCCGGACCTCCTCATCGGACAGGATGTCGAAGCTGCTGAAGCGGATGTTGTGCTCCTTCAGCAGCGCCACGATCTGCCGGCTGAAGCCGCAGCGGGGCTCCTGCGGGGAGCCCTTCATGAACAGCATGCAGGGCCCGGCGTTGATCAGCTTCTTCAGCCGCTGGTTCAGGTCCGACCCCGCCGCTGCTCCTCCGTCATCCGGACCCCCGTACCCGGCCAGGCGCTGGACCTTCTTGGTCAGCTCCGCGGCGTGCGCCCCGTCCAGGCGGTCCACCTTCTCTCCCGCCTTGAAGAAAAGGAACGTTGGCACCGAGGAGACTTCATACTTCTGCGACACCTCGGCCACCGATTCGGCTTCCATCTTGACGAAGGCCACCTGCGCGTGCTGCTTGGCCAGCTCGGCCATCACGTCGTTCATCTGTCCGCACTGAGGAGCCCACTCCGCCTGGAAGTGCACCACGGTCAGGTTCTTCCCGGCTTTAGAGAGGAGCTCCTCAAACTGCTGTCGGCTAGTCGCCTCCACGAGATTCGCCATCTTTGCTTCTCCTTCAACTGCGCTTCCGCTACCGCCTTGACGTCACTTCCGTGTAGCCTGGTAGCTCTCTAGCAAATACCGGAGCTAGGACCTACCGGGAAGAAGTTAACAGTCGGGTGATAAGTATCAAGACAGGTGTATACTCTGGATAAGTTGATAGCATAGTTTGATTTGAGAGGTAAGCGTTTGACGTCACCATTTACTTTTTATTTTAATAAAAACCTTCCTAAGTAATGTCTTGCGCTTAGCCTCGTTAGCATTAGCTTAGCGTCGTAGTTCTAGTTAGCTTTTCCAACTAATCTGAATGTCCAGGGTTATTCAGTTTAAATCATTGTAACTTCCCACTAGTAAATATAAGGATAGTTTTCTTTGTTTTGCTCGTGTTAGAAAACGGTAAAAAGTAGTAAAGTAACACTAAAAATCATAATGTTTTGTGTGTAGCAGGATGAAAAGGCCGAACCAACGTTAGCTCCCATTAGTTTAGTAAACAGTTTCCTAACGTAAAAAACTGTCCAACGTACAAAAATATTAGCATATGTCGGACTATTCCTTATTTTGTCTTATATGTTTTGCTTTCGTTTAAATTGTCTGACACGGCTGATATTGTTAACAGAGCCCAAACAATGACGTTCAGAATAGTTCGAGCTGTTTTATATAAAACTGATATTTTTTTAATTTAATTTGCCCATAAATGTTGTTCCAGTTAGCTCATACTGATTCAGTTTTATTATTTACTGTTTAAAACAAATGAAATCAGACTAAATACCTTTACAGCCAAGCCAAACAACAGAACAAAATAATAACAACGACAATAAATAATAACAACAATAAGTAAATAATAACAATAAATACTTAAATCAGTCTGGAAATGAATATGAAGCTAGGAGATGTGAAGCTTTTGTCATTAGTTTAAAAGCTGTCAGCAAATAAAGCAATGTGATCAAGAAAAAAATATTTAAAACAACAAAGTAGGAAGGTAAAACAAGTAAAATGTAGGAAATGTAAATCAATCCAAATGAACACACATTAGATCAGGACCACTGA
This sequence comes from Austrofundulus limnaeus, assembly GCF_001266775.1. Lineage (NCBI taxonomy): Eukaryota > Metazoa > Chordata > Actinopteri > Cyprinodontiformes > Rivulidae > Austrofundulus > Austrofundulus limnaeus. The sequence continues at coordinate 268,209 of NW_013952954.1, forward strand.
GAGTGGACTGCAGTGACATTAAAGAGCACATTCTAATGGGAAAACCTGCTACTTTAGCATTCATCACCTATAGAAGTTAATTGATTTGAACTAATCGATTATATTTGACATTTTGGTAGTTGTATCAGGTCATCAAATTCAGCAGAACACATGTTTTTTATTACATGTTCTGGTAAAGTTCAGTTGGGTTACAGTCCTATTCCGCTTACTTAAAAAATGTTTGTTTGTTTTTTTGCCTTTATTTAAGCAGACAAATCCCACAACATGGATCTCTTTTGTGAGGGAGGCCTGCGCTGGAAGGCAACCTAATGTGCATTTTTATTTATTTATTTATTTTTGGATTGTGGGGGAAACCAGAGTACCCATAAAAAATCCATGCAAGCACGTATAGAACATGTAAACTCTGCACAGAAATGTTATTTTTTATTATTTATTTACAGTTAACATCCAATGGAACATGTTTAATCCCCTAAGCTCCCACGCCAGTCTGAGTCCAACTGAACATATTCTAGTTGTGATAATCCACTTCGACTCCACGACAAATATTTAAAATACCAGATTTTAGTCTGAATCCTTTCAAATTAAGCAAAATAATCTGCCAGTGGAATAAGAAAATTGCACTTGGTACGACTTCTTGGGGAAAAAAAAAAAACAGGCCAGCTAGATTAATAATCTAAAACATTCTGCTCTTGCTTAGTTTATCAGTTTCAAATCAAGGTCAAAAATACTTTTTTTGTCTGGATACAAGATTTTAAGACTCAGTTGGATGGACAATGTTTGCAGTGTAAATGAATTTGGTATAGGAACATAAGTTTGGTTTTGGTTATAAAAACAAGAGTTCAGAGGGTTCTCCCAGCTGAGGGGCTGTGACTCAACTGTAACTGTGGTTATTTGTGAATGCAGGAACACCATGGAGGAACAAGCTTCTGATATAGAAGTGACGGTGAAAACACTGGACTCCCAGAGCAGAAGCTACACTGTGGGTTCTCAGGTGAGTCCAAAGTCTCTGCTTGACATTTGGGAGGTAAAAGCCATTCTGTGCCAGCCTTCTCTTGCTCTAACGTCTCTCTGCTGCTTTGTTTCCTAGCTGACGGTGAAAGAGTTCAAAGAGCACATTGCCCCCTCAGTGGGCATCCCTGTGGACAAACAGAGGCTCATCTATCAGGGTCGAGTGCTTCAGGATGAAAGAACACTGGCAGATTACAGTAAGTCCTTCTAACTCATTTAGTTCAATAGTTTTTATTTGAGTGTTTTTATATTTTAGAGCTGCAGTAAATTAATTATATTAAGATGTCAAAGTTCTGATGAATTCAGTTTCTCCATTCTGCCTCCGTTCCCCCTGCGCTTTCTTGCAGATGTGGGTGGAAAGGTGATCCACCTGGTGGAGAGGGCCCCACCTCCACCATCCCAGCCCGGCTCGGGGTCAGGGGGCACTTTGGCTGACAGCGGGCCGTCCTCGTCCTTCCCGGGAACATCGCAAGCACCGCACGATCGCAACGCTAATAACTACATGATGCTGGGAACAGTCAACCTCCCCGTAAACATCATGGACCCCCAGCAGATCCAGGTGGGTCTGCGTCTGGGATTCACAGAGTGTTAGATGGTGCATTAATGCAGCATTCTGCAAATTCTACCCACATCAGTCTGTAATAGTTTGTACGTTGTGTCCAAAACAACACAATTTATTCTTCTTTCAGGCATCTACACAATATTTAAACATTCATTTCTCATTTTCATTTAGAAGATCAGAAGCCTAAAATGTTAACCTTTAGAACAGTTTTTAAAGGGTTGTTTTTTTTTTTGTGGCAGACCTTTTCACCTTCAGACACCTTTATCAGATCTCACATCTACAGGGAGTTTTCTCGGGGAGGAATGGACAGGGTTGTGGGGGTAAATAAACCCAGCTGCCCTCTCACCTCCTCACCTCTAGCTGGTTGAGGTGTGAAGTGGGCGTCAGTGTTTGGTAAGATCACAAAAAGTTAACAGATGACGGCTGAGAAGAACCAAACATCTGAATGTTCGATGGAAATGTGGGCTGAGGGAGTTTCTGAAGTCTGCAACTTTGGGTACAACAAGTATAAAATCCCTTCCTAAATTATTTACCCATTTGTTGGGTGCTGAGTTTCACATTCAGTCAGGTTTAGTTTGAACTGAGTGAAATGTGGAAACTGAGCAGTAAAGGCAGATTAACCATGATAATGTGTGTGAAGATAAGTAGCTCGTGTGGGAGGGCAGGATTTTGCAGATAAGACCTTAAAACTTTTTATTTATTTTTTATTTATTTAGAAATTTATTCATTTCATTTAAACACTTATATACATAAGAAAGAACAAAAAAAAAACATGCAATCAAAATAAAATCAAATAAAATAAAAGGCAGCAGAAGAAGAATAAATCTTATAATATCTGCCCCTTTTTATACCCAAACTCAAACTCAGAAAAAAGCAGCTCATTTAAAAAATAAAAAAAGCAGGTTGGTGCAAACCGTAGACTTACATATAAATATCACTAGACTGAGCCCCGCCCATACCGTACACTGGTAGTGTCTGTGACAGCATGGAGGAGCAAAAATGGCGTCTAAAACGGCAACAGATCACAGCCTCCATAGAAACTAATAGATAACCAGCAGCTGAACTGGATCTGTTTCACAGATTATCTGTCATGTTTTTACAAAAAAATAATAATTATGTTAAATTTCATTCAACAATCATGTAAAACAGCAGATTTATACCAGAAAAATATATAATTTATAAGTAACAATGATCTAAACCAGATCTGAAGTCAGCCTGTAAC
>NW_013952954.1:272065-274637 GCF_001266775.1 Austrofundulus limnaeus
ACATTAGATAGATTATATAAACTGTAAAATATTAATAATAATTGGTTAATATTATTATTAATAGTTTTAATGATTTCTGCATCGTCAGTCCTTTTTTTCTGCTCTGTTGTCAACATGTACAGTCATGGGAAATCCAGAGTCTTGACTGTTTAGCGTTAGCCGTTAGCTTCACCTGCCAATCACACGGTTACGCGGTTTTTGCGCACTCCAGCTGTAGAACCTCCTTGGTGGAAACCACAACCATCTGATAAGTAAAACAGAGACTTCACAAACACACACACTTGATTCCTGATCAAACCAACCAAAGGGCTGCCACGATTAGTCGACTATTAAAATCATCAATGACTAATTTAATAGTCGATGTTTTTTTTTTTCTAACTTTGTATTTTTTTTTTCATAGTCGACTAATCACCGATTAGTTGACTATAAAAATAATCGTTTGTGGCAGCCCTAATTACCACTTCTGCACATGTGCATCAAGGACAGAAAGGCAGATGCAGCAGTTTGTAGAGGAAACCAAAGTTAGAAAAAAAACGACGCATCATCTATTAGATTAGTCGATGAGTTTAATAGTTGACAATAATCGTGACTAGTCGACTAATCGTGGCAGCCCTAAACCATATAAGCATGATTTTTATAAATAAACAGAGTTCCCACGGGCCCTTCAAATCCTTGAAAGTTTGTGAATTAAAAAAAACATTTCAAGGCCCTGGAAAGTTTGTGAAAACAGACAAAAATTACACTTGTCCTTGAAAGTCCTTGAATATTTTTTGGGGATTGAAATTCTCTATTCATACGACTGATTTTCATCATCTTTTAAAAAAAATTATAAATTTTAATTTAAAAAACGTACATTTTTTTGCAGTGGATAACTACGGTAAACTGACGTCATTGTTTCTGACTCAACAACTATGTTTTTCAGTTTTTCATTGCATTTACATGATATTAAACCTGTGTATTGGTAACATTCTTCAGTAACAGGAGGTAGTTGTCGTTGTGCGTGGTTCTTTAATTTGAGGAAATTGGTACTGGAAAGTCCTTGAAAGGCCCTTGAATTTGATGTGGACCAAGGTGTGGGAACCCTGAATAAACCAAAGCTCCAGAGTTAAATGAGTCGGGAGCTGAGCAGCTCACTGTATGAAATATTTTGGTCTAGTTTAGTGTAATTTGGGGAGCTGATGAGTTTATTCTGTTATAAATGTAAAAACATTTGAGTTTATGTAAATTAGGATTAATGAACCTCTGATTTTTAGTCTCGTACGTGTCCAGTGTTTTTCCTCAAAGGTCCATTAACGCTGAGACATTGTTGTGATTCAGATGGCGGTCCAGCAGATGGTGTCAGAATTGGCAGACAACACCAGGAATGCCAGAGTGACGACCAGCCCGGGGGTACGATCCAAACCTGGTGGACGTTGCACAAGTTGACGTGGTGACTGTTTCTAACTGTTGCTGCTGTCGTTACAGAGCAACGGGTCTGTCAACGTGCACATCGATATGGACCAGCCGGTGCAGAGCGAGCCCCGGCTGAGGCTGGTGCTGACTGAGAACCTGCTTCGAGATATTAACGATGTCATCAACAGGATGGAGGTCAGAGTTCAGCCATGCAGTGATCCAGGCTGAGGTGGAACTCTCTCTCACCTCTTGTCATCGGTTCTGTTCTCAGGTTCTAACGAGTGAATCCGCCACTCAGACCGAGGCGGCTTCTGCTGCCTCCGCTCCTCCTCCTCCCTCATCTTCATCCACCACCTCCACTCCATCTCCCTCAGCCCAGCCCATGGACACCTCCCCACCTCCAACAACTCCCCCACCTCCTCCTCCTCCTTCTTCTTCTGCTCAGTCAGAGGGGCCGACTCCACAACCAGGACCCAAGTGAGACAAACTCACTCAGATCTCCTCCTTATAGATTATAAATCACTTTTCTCTGATCTAAGATGATTAATAACCTCAAACAGCCTCATTTGTACAGACGCAGGTGTGTTTTCTGTTAACTGGTTGGTTGTGTCTCCATCATGTTCCTCCAGTCATCCCAGCCCGGCTGAGCTGGCAGATATGCTGTCTGAGATGCGGAGAGTGGAGGAGCGTCTGCAGCCGTTCATTCAGAGAGCTCACAGCATTCTGGAGACAGCCACCACCACCGAGTACAACAATAACGCGGTACAAAGCTGAAAAACTCTGAGAATAATCCTAACTATGACAGAAATAAACGTTTAAAATCAGAAAGAGTTTAGGATCCAAACTCTTACAAATTCAGTCAACAGTTTTATGGATTAATTGTTTGTTTGGTTAAAAACTTGACTTATTGCTGTATGTTCCAGATTACTTTTTTTTTTGTTTGTTTTATTGAAAGTTTTTTTGTTTCAATTTATCACAGTTTTGTTCAGATCAGTCTGATGTCTGATAGCATTTCCAGGTTTAAATGAACCGCCTCTTTACGCTAAACATTTTATTTAGTTTAATTAATAATAATTAGAGGACATATTCCATTTTAAAGTGTATCTTACCCCCCGTGAAAAGATAACTCCGCCCCAAGGCGAAATTTGAAAAATGCATCAAAGTGGGTAGGGGAGGGGGG
>NW_013952954.1:276208-278369 GCF_001266775.1 Austrofundulus limnaeus
ATATATGATTAAGCTAGGTGTACACTTGCTCAGGCAGCAAAGGCCCCTGGGACACTTCATATGTTGATAAAATATGAGTATTTGTAGTCTTATAATGTTTTCAAATGTGTGCTTAAATTTCATGTAAATATCTTCTTAGGTTTCTTATATTTTATGTTTAATCTCAATACTGTATAATTCAACAGCAAAGTCAGCTATCTGTGCTACAGTCCCTTATTTAGTCATTGGATGTAATAACTACATGGAAATACAGAGTTTCTACAGAGGATTACAAGCAGTTAAAGTGTTTTAATGTTTCTGCACAGGAACGAGAGGATGACCAGCGAACTCTCGTCCAGATCTGTGAGTGTCTTCGTCTGCTCGGCAACGCCCTGGTGGCCCTGAGCGACCTGCGGCTGAACCTCCTGAGCCCGGTCCCACGCCACCTTCACGTGGTGCGTCCCTTCTCTCATTACGCCAGCCCCGTCACTCTTCCTGGAGCCGTGCACCACCACATCCCAGTCCAGGTAGGTGGTGTCTTGTTCGCTGGGCTCTCTCTGTCCTTGTGCGGGTGTCCTGACTGCGCTCTCCTGCTTGCCTGCAGATGAACCTGGGCCCCACGGTGATGACTGTTGCCTCCAACAGCACTGAGGGTCAAGCTCCGCCCACCCAGCCGGCCAGCCAGCTGGAGCAGGCAGGTCAGGGACAGACCTCCCCCTCACAGACTTCCCCGTCCAATCAGCAGGCTGGACAGGGGCAGGCGGGCCCCCGGGTCTTCAGGATCAGCCAACCGACGGTCCCGTTGGTCATAATGATGAACACGGACGGTGAGTTGTCCCCCACCCACCACTGATTGAAAACTCCTCTGTTTGTTGTTGCTCAGCAGCACTGTGCTGCAGGTCTGACACAGTGATGCTCTGCTGTGCACCAGCTGTGTGTTGCTGTGTGTTTACTTATGTTTTTGTTCAGGTTCAGGTTCAGGTCCAGGTCCAAACTCTGCAGCAGGTGGGCAGCAGATTCCAGGACAGCCAGGTAACAAGAAGCAGATAAATCAGATTTTAGAACCCGACAAATCTGATGTTGTTTCTGTTTTGATCCTGAAAATCTTAAATCATCTTCACCCCTCCCTCCTTTAGGCACCCACTCCCATGACTTAATTCGAAACATCATGCAGCAGGTCAGTCAGTATGCAGCTGCTGTCATCAACAGCTCCGCCGTCGCCTCCTCTGGCCAAACGGTCCCCCCTCAGCCCACTCCTCCTAGCTCCACACCCACCTCCTCAGCTACCACCACAGGTCCCAACACGCCCACCACCACCCCGACTGCTCCCCCTCCTCCCTCCCACACAGGCCCCCAACAGCCCCAGGACAGGCTGGTGTTCACCCGACACCCTTTTGGCAACAGCATGCCCCCTCCGGCCTTTGGGACCCGGGGAACCACCATCAACGTGAGGCAAGCCATGCCGGGCCTGCAGCCGGGCCAGGTGGGACTGATGCTCAATAACTGGTCTCAGGTTGATTCAGAATAACAACACTTAGTGTTAGCCTGCTAGCTGACTAGCCTGTTAACATGTTGGCCTGTTAGCTTCTTGTTGGCCTGTTAGATTGTTAGCCTGTTAGATTGTTAGCCTGTTTGCTTGCTAACTTGTTAGCCTGTTAGCTTGTTAACGTGTTGGCCTGTTAACATGTTGGCCTGTTAGCCTGTTAACATGTCAGATTGTTAGCCTGTTAGCTTGTTAACTTGTTAGCCTGTTAGCTTGTTAACTTGTTAGCCTGTTAGCTTGTTAACATGTTAGATTGTTAGCCTGTTAACATGTTGGCCTGTTAGATTGTTAGCCTGTTAGCTTGTTAGCCTGTTTGCTTGTTAACTTGTTAGCTTGTTAACGTGTTGGCCTGTTAACTTGTTGGCCTGTTAACTTGTTAACATGTTTAGGGCTGCAATGATTAATCGATTAATTGACGACTAATCGATTATTGAAATAATCGATGACTAATTTAATAATCAATTAATCTTTTTATTATTTTTTGTTCTTTACTTTGTTTTTCTCTCCAAACTGCTTTGACACGTTCCACTGCCACATCTGCCTTTCTGTCCTTGACACACATGTGCAGTAGTGGTAACTGGGGTAGGCCGTGGACGTCACAAGACATTATACAGACAGGCTTTGGTATCATGGCTACCC
>NW_013952954.1:278758-282927 GCF_001266775.1 Austrofundulus limnaeus
GTTAACATGTTGGCCTGTTAACTTCTTAACATGTTAGCTTGTTAACATGTTGGCCTGTTAACTTCTTAACATGTTAGCTTGTTAACTTGTTGGCCTGTTAACCACACAGCGTGATCTTTGGTGTTTTTCTGTCAGGTGTTCAACCACATGATCAGTGGACTGTTTGGAGAGCTGTTACTACTGGGACAAATGGGTCAGGTTCTACTTTTACATTTAGGTTTACATCAAGCCTTGGTCACTTAGTTTTTATCTAATGAGTAAATCTTGATTGTTTGTTTTTACAGCAGGTCAAACAGTTACATCCTCCACCACCTCCTCTACATCCACTTCCTCCTCCTCCTCCTCCTCCTCTGCCTCGGTTCCAACACCACATCCTGCTGCAAACACTACTCCTACCCAGAACCAAACTGAGTCCAGCAGCAGCGTGTCCCAGGACCTGGCTCCAGCTCTTCAGCAGCTCTATAGGTCTCTCCCTGGGGTGGTTGGAGGGGCCGGTGTCGGCTCCACGGGGGGCTCCTCAATAACCGTCACCATGTCCAGGGTCCCGATCCTCATCCAGGGAGTGACAGATCTCATGCAGCAGGTGAGTATAAAACAAACGCCTGGTGTTCCAGACATCTGTACCCTGACGGTTCACCGTTACACCCTCCTCCTGCAGCCCATCTTCGCCCAGCCCCCACCTCCCTTTGGTACCACCCCGGCCCCCACCGCTGGACCCGCCCCGGCAGCCAACCCCACCGGAGCAGCAGCCGAGTCCCTGAACCCGGAGCTGTTCACAGGAATCGTGCGCGGCGTCCTCAGCACCATGATGGGCTCTCTGGGCCAAGCTCAGAACGACACGGAGAGCATCGCTCAGTTCATGCAGAGGCTGTCTCAGGTCAACAACATCTTCATCAGTCCTGAGGACCCCACAGGTAGGTCACACTCACCTGTGCAGCAGCAGCAGCAGGGACATTGTTTTACCTTTAACCGTTGTTTCTCAGGGTTCTTTGGGGAGCTGCTGATGTTGGTGTGTCAGACCTTCACCATGTCGGACCTGGTGATGCTGCTGCACGGTCAGCACCAGCCCCTGGGCCGGATCCAGCCTCAGCTGTCCCAGTTCTTCACCCAGAACTACCTGAACGGCAGAGAACCCACCGAGCAGAACATCTCTGTCAGTGTTTGTTTTAATTTCAGTCAGAACCTCTCTGGTTATTTCTGTGGTGTGATGTGGTATTTCTCCTCCACAGGCTGCTGCTGACCGTCTGGTTAATGAGCTGGAGGAGTACATCACCGAGAGCTTTGTGAGTCTTTTTTCAAACTGCAACTCTTCTTCACATCACATGTCGATGGTTGGATTGTATAAAAAATACTCACTTTGTCTCATTTGAACCTGCAGAGAGAGTCTTCAGTCACAGTGTTGGACGGAGTGGACATCACACAAACCAACATGTCCTTCTTCAGACAGCAGCTGAGGCAGATCGCCGCTCATGTCCTGCGCTGCACAGGTAAACTGGCTGCCATCCAGCAGCACCTCACTGTGTTTACCTGCCAACTGTGTCTGTAAGAAGCTTCTAGACTTTTAGAGTCCAACTGTGAGAGAATAAAACAAAACAAACTTTGTTTTCCATCCAGATGAGAGCTTTGGGCCCAGGTTGCTGCAGATGTGTAACCAGGCTTTGTTTGAGTGTCTGGCCCTCAACCTGTTCTGTCTAAGAGGAGACCAGAGAGCTCTAACCGCCGTCATCAACCACAGAATAGTGAGTGGAGAGCAGAGAACACATTTCATACTTTCTATTGGGTGTTTGTAGGGAAATGAGTCTTTTTCCTCTGAGAGGTTCTGAACAAATATCTTACAAATTCTCTCAAAATGGTCAGAGTTTTAGCAGGTGATGCTAGCCCTTTCTATTTTAGTTGTTGTATTTTGACACCTGAGGCTCTAAACTCCACCTGAAGATAAAAAACTGGTTCAGATCTGCCCATCTTTATTTTAACTGTCTAAATCATTAAGGTGGGGCTGAAGCAGACAACACTTTGAAACCCTGTATTCTGATTGTTACAAATTGTTTGGGACAAACTCAGATAGGGCTGCAACAACAAATCGATAAAATCGATAAAAATCAGGTTAAATAAATGTTTATAATTAATTTCAGTAAACTACAAGTTAAGAAGAGCATGGACATTTGTCTTTTTGTATCAAAAAATTATCAAACCGTGAGACTAAAGTATCAAACTGAACCAAAAATTAATTTTCTGTATCTGCAGCTCTAATATTTTCTCGTCTTTCTGTAAGAAAGAGACAGTTTGTAGTGATAAGGTGCAGGGTGATATTTAATAACGTGTGTGAAGGCAGCAGCCAGTTAAACTCTGCTTGTTGTTCCAGAGGAGGATGTCGAATGACATCAGCCCCAACATGGTGAACTGGATGACCAGCATGATGACCATGAGGCTGCAGGTCATCCTGGAGCACATCCCAGTGTCCCAGGAGCAGATCCAGAGCTACATGGTCCACACGCAGGTGTGGCTTACACACACACACACAGATCGTGTTACGTGCACGGCGTCTCTGACAGCTGATAAATATTACATGTTGTTCTTTCACAGAGAGCTCAGTCTGCTGCCAGCGACGCTGAGGAGCCGCAGCCAGCTGCACCGGTAAGAGTCCTCACATGGTACATTCTCAGTACTTCCAGGCCCTCCTTCACGTCCCTGTCTCCCTCCTCCAAAGATCGGGGGCACCCTGTCCCCCGCAGCAGCCACCACAGCGGAGGAAGCCATGTCCGTATCCCACAGCGCCGCCTCGTCCTCGCGGGAGCTCAAGGTGTTCCCTGGAGAGCTGGGAGCCTCGGGCGGGGCCGCCCCGTTGGGTGGTGACATGGCAGCAGCAGGAGCTGAGGGAGTCAGCGAGGAAGCAGGAGACTCAGAGACCTGGGCTGCTGCCGTCCCCCCTGTAAGACCCCCACACACTCAGACCCACATTTATCCTGTTTACGCTGAGCGTGCAGTTATTGAACAACGACTCACCTGTGATGCAGGAGTGGGTTCCCATCATCAGGTGTGACATGATGACGCAGAGGAAGATGAAGGCTCAGCCTCCGCTCTCTGATGCTTATTTACACGGCATGCCGGCCAAACGCAGAAAGGTAAAGAGAATGGGAGGAGCCTGTTGGTGTGCACCGACCTGTGGCTCCTCCTCTTTAACACAGGTGTGTTTTCAGACGGGTCACAGCAGCAGCAGCTTCCTCTCCCTCTCTGACGCTGTGAGTCAGGCAGCCAGGACGGCAGGAGTGAAGCCCATCACCTCCTCAGAGGAGCTGCAGAGCGACCTGGAGACTGAGGAGGTGAAGGAAGCGTACTCAGAACAGGTGTTTACACAAACACACACAAACACTTCAAACATTGTCTGAATGCGGCCTGATGCTCATCATGCTGCTCAGCTGTTTTATCCTAAATGTGAATGACTTGGTTCATGTGTCAGGGCAGATCACACCACTTTTTTTGTTTGGGTAAAGACAGAACGGATGTTAGAGAAAATATAAACAGAATTTGTGAAAAACTGGTTTAAACTTAATAAATTATCACTAAATCTGGATAAAACTAATGATATATTTACAAAGAGACAAAGAACTGTTAATAATCCATTTAGAGTTGATGTGTAGAGATCAGTAGAGTCAGTGAAGTGAAGTTTTTCGTGTTATTATTGATGAGAAACTGACATGGAAACCTCATATAAATAATTTAAGAATAAAACTAGCTAAATCTATTGCATTGCTTTACAAAGGAAGGGACTTTTTTAATGATAAAGCTTTGTATATGTTATATAACACATTAATTTTTCCACACTTGGTCTATTGCATGGGTTCTTAACCTTTTTGACTTCGGGGCTCAATTTATTGAACACAAAGTGGTACAAGGCCCAGTCAAACATTACCAATGTATGGATCAAAATGATAATTATTCTAAATCTTGGTTAAATTTTAATTGTATTTACATTATAACTAAATTAAATACACTTACAGTTTAAAAGTAAAACTCCTGTCAAATAATCACAAGACAAACAATTTTTTATATTGTAACCTGCCCATAACAATTATTTGAACAAATATTAGGTCAGTCAACAGACCACTAAGGCTTATCAGCACATGTATATACACTCACCGGCCACTTTATTAGGTACACCTGTCCAACTG
>NW_013952954.1:282937-289830 GCF_001266775.1 Austrofundulus limnaeus
TAGAACCAAAAGCTGTACTTCAAATTAGTGACAAACTTTGGCCTTTTTTGATGAGTTACCTTCATTTTTGCTTCTACTTTTCATTTAAAAAAAGTTTCCATTCTCGGCAGGTATCTAAGTTTCTTCTTCTACATATTAAAAAGTTGTTAAACATTGAGTGGCGCACTACCGCTACTAGTGGTGAGAAAGTGTATTACATCTTATTTAAAATCACTTCGGTCCCACGGCCCTCTGCGGCCCAAAGTTAACCTAACCTTTTGAGGCCCTCAAGGTGGGGCTCACGGCCCATAGGTTAAGAATCTCTGGTCTATTGTGTTGATGTGTGGGGGAAAGCATGTAAGACTATCACACATCCTGTTTTTGTTTTGTAGAAAAGAGCTAAAACATTACCTTTATCCGTCTAATATATTATTTTGTAAACTGAAATTACTGAAATTCTATGATTTGGTTGATTATAACATTTTGTTAGTAATGCATAAAGCTCACCAGAACACATTACCTTTAAACATCCAGATAAACTATGTAAAGACAGAGAGCTGTTATAATCTTAAGGGGACAGAGTTGTTCATGAAACCTAAATTTAGAACCTGTTTCAAAGAACGGTGCAGCTCAATCCAAGGAGTCAGATTGTGGAATAATTTGGAAAATGATGTTAAAAGTGTCAAATCACTGTACATGTTTAAGAGTACGATAAAGGCTAGATTGTTGAAAAAATATGAAACAGTATAATGTGCATTCATATAATTTGTTGTTCTAGAAAGATTTGATGTTTTTGTTTTGTTTTATCTGTCGAGTTCTTTTATTTTTCTTCAATGCCTGCCTAAACTCGATAAGGCATTACTTCAACAGACAAGCTAACCTCATCAGTAAAGGAACAAACAATATGGTTGAAGGAGACCTGAAGGAAGAATTCAGTAAGTTGTCAAAATACTTCAGGAAAATCCTTGAAACCAATGATGATTATAGGATGGGACTTCTGGCTGAAACTACTAAAGAAGAAGCCACAGAGAAGGAAGACTGGCTCCACAAAGAGTAAGAGTTGTAGGAGACCTTGTCTTGTGGCTGATGAGAAGCTCAATTTCCTTTGGTCTTCTCAGGTCCTCCAGCTCAGCCTCTGGGAAAAAATTATTTAATTTCTCAGGTTTAACAACATTGTGCACTTTGGCTATCTCATTCAGTCCATAACAAACCGTTTCATGGGATACCACTTTGCCTTTAGGTGTTTTGATCCTGACTCTGGGGAGGTATCTTTTTGTGTTTACCTTCATGACCATACCACCAACACCATGGACAACTAAGGTCACGCTCTCACTTTGTAACCTCAGCCTGCCAGCTGCTTTATGGGTGATGTAATTGGTGTCTGATGCAAGGTCAACTAGAGTTCCAGTCTTCTCACCTGAGTTAGTTGTGATCTCCATCAGCATCATGATCACAGAGTTTGTTTTCCTCCAAAGTTTCAGACTGTCTCTCATTAGTTTTGGCCATTTTGATGGCGACATGTGTGAAAGCTTTTCTGCATTTACTGGCCATCTCAGGGGAAAGTTCAGACAGAAAACTTTCCTGTTCGTCCATCAGTCTGCTTTTACTCCTGATATTTGTTCCACTCCCATCTTTAATGTTCCATCTTTTATCCTCTCTTGGACAGAGGAAGTAGTGATGATCAGGGGTGCTGTCTTTTTTACTATCTCTCTTCTTGCATAGGAATGTGTCTCTGCAGTGGGCATCGTCATCATGGCACACAAGACATTTACTGCAAGCTCCTAGCTTTTTCAAAGCAGCCTTCTTTTCATGAAGTTTCAACACTTTGAACTTTTTGCAGAAGAAAAGTTTGTCTTTATGTTTGAAATCCCTACAAACAACACATCCATTTTCCATCTCTTTGTTCGTGCTTTTTGTTAAAGCATATTTCCTCTGGAAATCTGGTTTCTCTGTTTTATCCATACATTTAAGCTGCTCAAGTCTCTCAAGGATTCCTTCTTGATTTTTCAAGAATTTCAAGAGTGCATCAAAGTGGTTGTCTAATGTGACATTATTGTTTGGATCAACCATGAATTTCAACCAGTCTCTTTTGACAAAGTCAGGTAATTTACATTCTATAGCTTTGATTGCCAAAGGATTCTTTATTGCACCAGAGTTTCCCTGTTCAGTTAGATCTGCCAAAGCTTTTTCTACAGACTCTATGAGTTCTATTACTTTTCTTGGCTGATTTCCCCTCACAGGAGGTATTTTTTCTAGTTCTTCTAGTATTTCTATTGCAATGGTTGATATGTTTCCATACCTGTTCTCCATAACTCTGAGTATTTCTTCAGCATTGTTGTAGCTTGACAGTCTTAGATTATTTGATATCTTGTCACTGATGCTGTCCAAAAGTTGAATTTTCTTGACCTTTAGTTGATCCAGATGGATCTCCTTGTCTTTGAAGACTTTCCCAATCTTTCCTCCATCTGTAAAATTCTCTTTTGTTGCCACTGAAGATGGGTAGAGCTACTGGTTTAATCCTTATGATTGGTGTCGTATGTGTTGGTGTCTTGTCCCTCCCACTGTAGGTATCTGCCTCTTCTGCAATTCTGCGTGCAGTAACAAATTCAGCTTTTCTTGACTCAAGTCTGCTGCCAATGGCTTTCAGATCTTTAACTCTGTTATCCAGTTCCCCTCTTTCATCCTCAGGGATCCATCGTTCCCAGGATGTCATCATTTTGAGGGCTGCTTGTGTCCTCTTTAGGAGTGTGAGTTGCACCACACAGCCTTCTAGGTTGGTACTTAATACAGTTACATTAGCTGCTTCCTCTCCATTTTTCTCTGCTTCTTGATAGCAGTAATGAGTTCATATTGACCATACCTTAACCACAGGTTCTCTTGGACAATATTCTTCAGGTCTTTAAATTTTGCCTCCGCCTCAGTTGCGGTCTGCTCGATGTCAGCCTCTTGGAGCACTGCTTCTTCATCTTCTTCTTTAGTAGTTTCAGCCAGAAGGCCCATCCTATAATAATCATTGGTTTCAAGGATTTTCCTGAAGTATTTTGTCAACTTACTGAATTCTTCCTTCAGCTCTCCTTCAACCATGTTGTTTGCTCCTTTACTGATGAGGTTAGCTTGTCTGATGAAGTTGCTCTTAATGGTCCACTCTCTTTTGAGCTGTTTGACCGTTTTTCCCAAAGCATCTTCCGCCATCTTGGTCTCAGCCACAGTTCTTGACCTCTGCGTCTACAGCTTCTTTGTGGATTTCTGAAGCCCTTTATCTTCTGTCCCACGCTGCACGCCATTGGTTATCAACTGTCGAGTTCTTTTATTGTTCTTCAATGCCTGCCTAAACTCGATAAGGCATTACTTCAACAGANCTGTCCCACGCTGCACGCCATTGGTTATCAACTGTCGAGTTCTTTTATTGTTCTTCAATGCCTGCCTAAACTCGATAAGGCATTACTTCAACAGAGGACGCTGGCCAACTCCATTCATTCATCTTTTTAGTTTATTGGTTAGGTTGATTTAGGTTGTTGGGTTACAAGTTCAAGATGATTTTGAACATTATTGAGATGATATGAAACAGGTTGATAACCTTAAAAAGAGAACAAAATTAGTTCATCATACCAGATGTCAAATAATAAACTTCATTATTTAAATCTTACTCTAATCATCAATCATTTAGGAGTCAACAAAATAAACTTAAACTCTCCAGTATCATTGAGAAGTTAATACATTACATAAGTCATCAGTCATTTTTTTAACAAAATGCTTTAGTTACCTTCATGTAGAACAAGTAAAATAAAAAACAAACCAGTGGCTTGTTGGTATGTTAGCACTGAAGCAGGGTAGCAGCAAACAAACCTGCCCAGGTGGATACCTTATTAAAAGGCAGTTTCTCACTACCTTGAATGTGTTCAAGTCACCACACCCATCCAGGTATACTACAAACACTGCCATCTAGTGCTAAACAATATTATGAAAACAAAGAAAAGAAAAACACATTTAGACTTTTGTTGAATTTATACTTGAGGAAAAAAAGGGCAGATATAAGTGTTTTCTTCTCTCTGCTGCTTTTCATTTTATTTGTAGTTTTTATTGTACATAGAATTAATTTTGAAATGAATGTTTTTTAAATAAAAAGATAAAGAATATTCAGACGTCAGACAGGAATGTGTTCATCTCTCCCCTCAGGTGAAAGCAGACGTGAAGAAACGAGTGAGGGAGGACTCCGACTTCAACCCTCAGCAGTTCCCCAACTCCCACAGAGCCTTTTCTGCAGACCCCTGATCACATCCTCCCCACACATTAAACCCTTTGTTCCAGTCTTTATTTTTATTTGTTTTTTCTTTTTGTTTGAGCAGCTTTGACTCTGCATGATGCTGCAGCTTCACAGACTTCCAGGCCAACAAGAAGCAGATTATATCCAAACTGAAGGTTCATTTACAAACTTAAGTTCAACTAAACCCATTCATGAAACATGTTGACTCAGACTGTGCTGAAGTTTAATCTGAGCTGCTGCCAGCAGCTGGATTAGATTTAATCTGAGGCTCTGCTTGTGATGAACTCAGAGGTGAAAGAGTGTGGTGCCCTCTGGTGGTGGAACCAAAGACTGGACCCACCTGGAGAAAAGTTCATCACGAAGTTAACCCAGAGTCAGATTTCTGTCTAAAGATAAACACAAACTTCTTTAATCCAAAGAAACAACAGAACCTTTAGTCCAGTTTGGATTCTGCTCATCTTGTCGACTAAAGAATGTAAAGTGATTTTTATTAAACCTTTCCTCTGCTCACATAACTTTATTTATTGCTTAAACTTTGACAAACATTTTCAACACATTAAAGGTTTTAACTCACGATTTATGTTGAAATTTAAAAACCTGTTTTTATGTTTCCTCACTTTGGGCCCAAATCTTCTTCTTCTTTTTGTTTCTTCTCCCTGCAGCTCAGTAAAGTTTTGTTTGTTTCATGATGTAAAGTTAAACAGAATAAAGATCTTGATTAAAATTATTCTGTTGTCTCTGGGAGAATGTTTGGAATGAAACTTAAAATCTAGAATTTTATTTATTGTAAAAAAAAATTAATCTGGAGATAATTTATCTGAGTAACAAAAGAACCGGACTCTCCTGCTGCCTACAGGTCCAAACACTCATGGATTACTTTGACCCAAAGACAGCAGGAGGGGTCAAAGGTCAACCTGTCACCTGAAACTCAGCAGGCGTGGGTGAACCGGTCGGACCGCCTCAGGTCCTGCTTCACATCCTGGTCCAGCTCAGGAATGTGACTGGACCACAACAGAAGCTTTTCTTTCTGAAAACATCACCTGAGGAGGAAAACTAACCTAAACACTTTCAGATTAACTTTTTTAATCCAACCTGATGCAGATAATCCTCGTTTAATCTGAGCCCAGAGTTCTGCCTCCAGGCCCGGCTCAGGCGACCCGGTTGGTTCTGTTTGCAGAGGGAGTGTTTGATGAGCAAACAACTCATCTCCTTCTCGCTGCCTGAAGCTCAGATTTTATGGTCCTGGACCCGGAGAACCGGGCTGAGCCCAGGTGAAAGGGGACACCCTGGAACCCACGGGTCCACTTCAGAACAAACAGAACCGAGGCTCCATGGCAACCAGGAGCACCTGAGCAGGAGATAAGTGGACTCTTTGTTCAGGTGTCTGAGGATCCTGCAGGCCGGTCCAGGACCGGTCCAGTTCCAGCTCCTCACGTTAAACAACAGCTGCAGTTTGTTGAAATAAACTGACTTTCTGAGAAATTTTAAAAAAAACTGAAATTATTCTTTAAATAAAGTTCAGGATGTGCAGCGTTCTCATCAGAACACTTCCCAAACTTGATTTTATCTTTTAATTACATTTTTATCTTGTGATTTACTTCTTTGTAATGTTTTAAAATTATTTGCAGGTTTTTTTTTTGCATGAGAAACAAGCAGGAACAGCTGCAACATTTTGGTTCTTTTTCTAAATTAAAAGTTTAAAAACAAAAATCCTGGTTTCCAACAATGAGATTCAGTTTTTATGATTTAAATAAATTATATCTTTTGGTTTAAAATCCATCAGGATTCAGAAACATTTAGTTTCATTTCAGTCTCAAAACATCAGTTTTTTCAGTTTGACACAAACTTCCTGATTTATCACTAAATAAACCTGCAGCTCAGGTGAAAAACAACTTTCAATCATTTTGAGGTCATTGAAACAAAGTCCAGCAGCTGCAGCCAGAGGAGACAGACTTTTATATTTAAATGTTCAAAATTTTATTGCTGAGTTTCTGAAAGATGTCTTAAAATTTTAATTTCTCAACTGAACAAAGCAAATCTTCATATTAGTGAACTAAAAACACAAAAGTTACATTTTATTCATGTTTGTATTTACTATTTCACAACATTTACAACAAAAACAAAAACACTGTTTTCATCCTAAAACTTAAATTTTACTGAAACAAACTTATTTATTTATTCCTGTAAGAAAAGAAGCTGGAAAAACTAAATAAATTAATTGTTTGAACTCGTTAAATCAACAGTTGCTGCTGTTTATTTAAAGCTTCGACATGTTTTAAATCTTTATTTAAACAGAAGTTAAAGAGAAAAGCTCATTTTGTGCAGCTTTATGGTCACAGAAAGGCTCCAGGGTTGGACCCAGGGTCCTTCAGGTTCCTGTACTTGTGTGTGAGCCAGACTCCCAGGATCTGAGGACAGAAACAGGAGGTCAGTTCCCCTCAGAGCAGGAGGTTCACCCGCAGCTCGGAGCAGGAGGTTCGCCTGCAGCTCGGAGCAGGAGGTTCGCCCGCAGCTCGGAGCAGGAGGTTCGCCCGCAGCTCGGAGCAGGAGGTCCGCCCGCAGCTCGGAGCAGGAGGTCCGCCTGCAGCTCGGAGCAGGAGGTTCGCCCGCAGCTCGGAGCAGGAGGTTGGCCCGCAGCTCGGAGCAGGAG
>NW_013952954.1:290818-294593 GCF_001266775.1 Austrofundulus limnaeus
CTCGGAGCAGGAGGTTGGCCCGCAGCTCGGAGCAGGAGGTTGGCCCGCAGCTCGGAGCAGGAGGTTGGCCCGCAGCTCGGAGCAGGAGGTTGGCCTGCAGCTCGGAGCAGGAGGTTGGCCTGCAGCTCGGAGCAGGAGGTTGGCCTGCAGCTCGGAGCAGGAGGTTCGCCCGCAGCTCGGAGCAGGAGGTTCGCCCGCAGCTCGGAGCAGGAGGTTCGCCCGCAGCTCGGAGCAGGAGGTTCGCCCGCAGCTCGGAGCAGGAGGTCCGCCTGCAGCTCGGAGCAGGAGGTTCGCCTGCAGCTCAGGTGAGACTCACCTCTGTGAAGCTGAAGAAAAGCCCGATGCCTCCGATGAAACGCAGAACCTCACCTGCATACGTCTGCAGGATGGAGGAGCAGCTGACACAGGTCTGAGGAGAGCTGAAGCACTGCTGCACAGTAAAATATAAAACAGTGTTAAACTTTTCAGAGTTAATTTCAGCTCATCCAGTGTTGGAGTTAATTCACAGGGATGATTTCATCACTATTGTCTCAACTCTGGACAGATAAGCTCCACCCACTGTTAAGTCTTGATTAACACTTAACAGTGTTGTTATATAACACAATGCAGTGTTGAAAGACTATTCTGAAAAGCCCCACCCTCTTCCTCTTGGACCAGAATTTTCTCAGCAAGGAATGCTGGGTAATCTAGTAGAAATTATGTGTTTGCATGTTTAAGACTGTTAAAAAGGTTCATGAGTGTAAAAATGTGTTTTTCTGGTTAGTTTTTCACATTTAAGTTTTGTGTTATTTGCCATAAGTTGACACCATGAGTGAGAGCTACTTCCTGGTGTGTGAAGGGTTACACACTGTTGTGCTGTTTGTTACCAACAAATGACCAGAGTTAATACAACACTTCAAGAGTTGATTTTAACTTTAGGTGTCTGTCAGCTGAGGACATGAAAGCGCCCGCTGTGAAGCCGGAGGAAAGGAGAGCGGAAAAAGTTAAAAACTTATTTCTACCTGCAGAGCAGGTTGGAAGATGGTTATTTGATATCGTTTATTGTTTTTTAAATCATCCTACAGGCTCTGACATGTTAGATAAATTTGAAAATGAGGTTTTTAAAATATCCGTAAGACTTGAAAAAATCCGTGAGTTTGCTCTATATGTCTGTATACCTGCAAAATGACGTAAAATCCTTATAAATTACGGACAATCTGTACAAGTTGACATGTATGAATATATACTGTTGTGTGTACATGTCATATGCACCATAACACGCTCAACGTTTTTTTCAGAATCAGCTTCTTATCACTGGTAACGACGTGGCTTTCTTCAAACCGTCGGCCGCTGAGTGTCCACAGAGCTCATTAGTGATGCAAAGACTGCAGCTAAAGGAGACGAGTCATTGGATAAATGCTGGCTTTGTCCCGCCCATCGGACGCTGAGCGTCTCTGGGGGTCTATGGGGCAGGGGGCTGGGCCGGATGCTCGTTGTCTGCATGACGATTGGATGATCTGTCTGAGGCTGAATCCCTTTTTGATTGACAGCGAAATGAACGAATCAGCGCTCTTTTTGGTGTAAACATGCCTGGGAGCAGTTTTTAGTTTCGTTTCTGTTCTGAGTTGAAGCAGAGACTTTATTAATCCTTTTAGCAGCATTTTCTTTGTTAAAAACGACTAGCAACAAATCGAACTTCTGTTTCTGGTGTTATTTCTGTAGCTGCTTATATTTGGAGACATTTCTATCACTCTGACTTCTTCTGTCCAGCAGGTGCTGCTGAGCCCCTCCACCGTCATGAATCACCCACAGACGGACACACACCACACTAGCCTCGCACCAGGAACAAGCTGCACATAATAGTTTGAATGTTGTGGAGCGGATTTTGGTGAAGCCATTATAGTCTTGTTTACAGAGAAAAAACTTAGAGTTAAGCAGCAGGGCTGATCAGCTCCTCAGATTAATTTGGTGCAAGAGGTGGAGAAAAGTGACAGTTTTTTCAGCTGTCCTGGTTTAACAGAGCTGGCTGCTGTAAAACACTATAGAATAATCTGRAAAATGATTATAAAAGCATTGGATAAATTAATTCCTGTAAAAAAAATCAAAGCAAATTTGTTAAAGAAATATGAAATTGTTTAATTTTGTATTTGTATGAGTCACTGTTTGAGGAATTGAATTTTTTAGTTTTGTTTTATTATTTGGTTTAATGCTTGAAATTAATATTTTTTGTAAATAGGAGCAGATATGAAAAGATATTTTTCTTCTTTTGCTGCTTTTTATTTTATTTGTATTGTTTTGTTGTGTGTAATGTTTTGTTTTTAAAAATGAAATGAATAAATACTATAAACTAAAATTTTCTTGAAAAAGGAACAGAGGGTAGAATTTATAAACCACACATTTTATGATGTGGGCCGAAACTGAGCTTCCTCTTGTTGAAAGACCAGCATCCACCACTGGTCCACAGACTGGACCAGGTCCACAGACTGGACCAGGTCCACAGACTGGACCAGAATGCAAATGTATGTAAATGGTAAATGGACTGTACTTATATGGCACCTTTCTATCCATCCAGGACACTCTCAAAGCACTTCACACTACAGACACTCACCCATTCATGCTCATATTCACACACTGATGATGGTAAGCTACATTGTAGCCACAGCTGCCCTGGGACACACTAACAGAGGTGAGGCTGCCATGCACAGGCACCACCAGACCCTCTGACCACCTGTAGGCAAGGCGGGTAAGGTGTCTTGCCCAAGGACACAATGACTGAGTCGACTGGACGGGGATCGAACTGGCGACCTTCCGGTTCCAGGACGACTCCCCTAACCACTCTACCACAGCCGCCCCATATTACACCCCAGACCCGGTCTCACCGCAGGACAGGAAGTGCTGAAGTTGACGGAGGAGTAGCCGCAGCAGTTCAGAGATTTCTGCACGTCGTTCTGAGTCGCCTCGGATTTGTTCCAGCCCACCTCCAGCAGCTGGTTCTGTGGAACAGATGGGTTATTATGGTTCTGGTTCTGGTTCTGGTCCTGAGGAAGAAGAATTTATTACTGTTATTTCTGTTGGGTCTGTTAGTAAAATATCTGTTTAAACACCTGACAAATATTACCTCAGCACAGACCCCTGATCCAAGCAGGACCCCCACAGACCCCTGATACAAACTCAGGACCCTCAGAGACCCCTGATACAAACTCAGGACCCTCAGAGACCCCTGATACAAACTCAGGACCCTCAGAGACCCCTGATACAAACTCAGGACCCCCACAGACCCCTGATACAAACTCAGGACCCTCAGAGACCCCTGATACAAACTCAGGACCTTCACAGACCCCTGATACAAACTCAGGACCTTCACAGACCCCTAATCCAAGCCCAGGACCCCCACAGACCCCTGATACAAACCCAGGATCCTCAGAGACCCCTGATACAAACTCAGGACCCTCAGAGACCCCTGATACAAACTCAGGACCCTCAGACCCCTGATACAAACTCAGGACCCCCACAGACCCCTGATCCAAGCCCAGGACCCCCACAGACCCCTGATCCAAGCCCAGGACCCCCACAGACCCCTGATCCAAGCCCAGGACCCTCACAGACCCCTGATCCAAGCCCAGGACCCTCACAGACCCCTGATACAAACTCTGGACCCTCAGACCCCTGATACAAACTCAGGACCCCCACAGACCCCTGATCCAAGCCCAGGACCCTCACAGACCCCTGATCCAAGCCCAGGATCTTCACAGACCCCTGATCCAAGCCCAGGATCTTCACAGACCCCTGATCCAAG
>NW_013952954.1:294603-297466 GCF_001266775.1 Austrofundulus limnaeus
GGACCCCCACAGACCCCTGATCCAAGCCCAGGACCCCCACAGACCCCTGATCCAAGCCCAGGACCCCCACAGACCCCTGATCCAAGCCCAGGACCCCCACAGACCCCTGATACAAGCCCAGGACCCCCACAGACCCCTGATACAAACTCAGGACCCTCAGAGACCCCTGATACAAACTCAGGACCCTCAGAGACCCCTGATCCAAGCCCAGGACCCCCACAGACCCCTGATACAAACTCAGGACCCTCAGAGACCCCTGATACAAACTCAGGACCCTCACAGACCCCTGATCCAAGCCCAGGATCTTCACATACCCCTGATCCAAGCCCAGGACCCCCACAGACCCCTGATCCAAACAGGACCCTCACAGACCCCTGATCCAAACAGGACCCTCACAGACCCCTGATCCAAACTTAGGACCCCCACAGACCCCTGATCCAAGCGGTCTGGGTCCTGTGGGTGGTCTGGACTCACCTGCTGGTCCTTGTTGAGAGCCAGGCAGGCGCAGGAGATGGAGAACTGCAGCACGAAGACCAGGGACAGGATGATCATGTACTGGACCAGGTTCAGGACCTTTAACCCCTCGATGGCTGGGAGGTTGGAGACAAACAGACGACAGACAGGAAGGATACGAAGAAGAGCAGGACCTGCTGGTGCTTCATGGCCCCACACAGACCCACGAAGGCCACCAGCAGGAGGAAGACCCCCACCCCGATGACCCCCGCCACCACGTTGATGCTGGACACCAGACCGAACCACTTCCCCCAGGCCGCCACGCCGATCAGGAGCAGACTCACCATCTGAGGAGGAAACTCAGACTCTTGTTCTGAAAGCTTCAAGACTCTTATTCTGAAAGGATCAGCTTCTTCCTGTGGGCCTTTATTTTAAATTTCTCACTGCATTTATGTTATTGATTTAGATTATAAATATCTATTATAATAAAA
This sequence comes from Austrofundulus limnaeus, assembly GCF_001266775.1. NCBI lineage: Eukaryota > Metazoa > Chordata > Actinopteri > Cyprinodontiformes > Rivulidae > Austrofundulus > Austrofundulus limnaeus. The sequence continues at coordinate 295,548 of NW_013952954.1, forward strand.
CTTTACAGATAAAAACATGATTCATAAAAATATAATATAATTATTTTGCTTTTATTAATCAAAATTAATCAAATCAAGTTAATTAAAATGAGTTTTAGCTGCTTTTTAAAAAGTATCTGGATTTTATTTTCCAACCAAAAAACAAAAAATAAATAAAAAAAAACTGCCAAATGTTTTCCTGAAACAGTTTTGTTCTCGTCTGTCAGCCGGACGTTAAAACAACTGAAAATCAGTGTAAATGTGAGCAGAGTGGACGCCTGGACGTGGAAAAATGTCCTGAAGGACAAAAACAGGAAGTCCTGAAAGACAACGTCCTCAGGAAATGTCTGCTTGTCGTCGACTGGAGGAGAAACATTTAAACAGAAACATTTAAAACAGAAACATTTAAACCAGAAACATTTAAAACAGAAACATTTAAAACAGAAACATTTAAACCAGAAACATTTAAAACAGAAACATTTAAAACAGAAACATTTAAACAGAAACATTTAAACAGAAACATTTGAACAGTGAGACAATCTGTTAATAAAGTTTAAAAAGACCAAATGTCTGACTTTTATCATTAAATTAAATTTTATAACAGATTTTATGTTTGACTTTATAAAACTCCAGGTTGGAATAAAATGTTAAAAAGCTTCTGCTGAATGTATGAATGAATGAATGAATGAATGAATAAATGAATAAATAAATTTGTTTTGTTTCTTTAAAGTTAAAGATCTGTGAACTAAAACTTCCTTCAAGATCCTGTCAGGACGGCAAGCCCTTTGGTCATTTATTCCACATCCTTCCTCTCACCACTGCTCTGTGACCAGTCTGCACCAGCTGGACGTTTGGTCACAGTTTAACAGACTAACTAGTGACACTTTCTGTTCAACTAGTTGGAGCTGCAGGTAAATAGTTTGCTGAACAGTTGGTTTGTTTGACAGCTGTTAAACTAGTTAATCTGTCATTCAAGGTAACTGGTAATTATCTAAAAACACACATTCACCAGTCGACTACTGAGACATGAAAATTTAACTAGTAGCCAATTCTAAAGTGTTAACTAGTGACAGTAAATCTGGCCTTGCTAATTAACCAGTCAACATTTGTCATTTTCAGCTGCACTGAGTGGTTCGAACAAAAACATGTCAGCTGGTTACAGTTTAGGTTGAACTAGTTGTCAGTCGGTGCAATCTGGGTTCAAAATTAAGACACTAGTTAACTTGTACAACACAGTCAACTAGTCCATCAGTCAGTTAGTGTGTGATAAAATAAACTAGTTGGGATTTTTGGGTTACTAGTGAGTCAAATGGCTGACTAGTACAACTTTGGCTCCAATTAGATGGTTAAAAATACCACTAGTTGTTTTTAAATCCACTAAAGTCAACAACTGTCAGCTAATATTCAAATACCTTCATAGTGAAACACAAACTACTACTAGTTAACTGTGATTAAAAATGTGTTCATTAGCTGACCAGAAAACATTCTATAGTTGACACTAAACTTTAAAAAAACAGAGGTTTAAAGTAACTAAGTACAAATACTTTACTTTAGTAGAAATTTTGGCTATCTGTACTTTACTTGAATAATTATTTTTCAGCGTACTTTTTCCTTTTACACAACTATCTGTTTCTACTCCTTACATTTTTTAAAAAAGTAAGAAGTAGAAAGTCATTCTTGTTTTATTCCAGATTATTGTTAAAATATACTATCCTGATAAACTGTCCTGGACAGAAGGAATTTAACTGGATGAATAAGAAGTATAAATATATAACATTCTGATACTGTATTTAGTTTGTATACATACATACATACATACATACCATACATACATACCATACATACATACCATACATACATACATACCATACATACATACCATACATACATACCATACATACATACCATACATACATACCATACATACATACATACCATAC
>NW_013952954.1:299058-300885 GCF_001266775.1 Austrofundulus limnaeus
TAGTTTGTATACATACATACATACATACATACCATACATACATACCATACATACATACCATACATACATACATACCATACATACATACCATACATACATACCATACATACATACATACCATACATACATACATACCATACATACATACCATACAATACATACATACATACATACCATACATACATACATACATACATACATACATACATACATACATACATACCATACATACATACATACATACATACATACATACATACATACATACATACCATACATACATACCATACATACATACCATACCATACATACATACCATACATACATACCATACATACATACCATATATACATACCATACATACCATACATACAAACATACATATTTAACAAGAGGTCACCTTCAAATTAATGTATTTTGGAAAATCTAACCGTTAATACTCAATACTTTTACTTTTATTACTATATTTTATGTCAGAAATGTACTTTTGATACTTAAGTACAAAATAAATCAGATACTTTCAGACTTTTACTCAAGTGATATTCTAGAGGAGACTTGAACTTTTACCAAGTAGTTTTATGATAAGGTACTTGTACTTTTACTCAGGTATTTTATACAACACAGTTTAAAACTGATTAGTCGACATGTTTTTGTTAACAGTTGACAATAATTAATGTTAAAGTTTAATGTGATTCAATAGGAGTGAATATTTTAGGCTTTAGTTGAGTAGTAGACTTAGTGTTTTTTAGTTAAATTAATCTTTTTGATGCCTGTTAGTAAACTTATACAACTCTAGTGAACTAGTTTGGCTGAATGATCCAGTGTGTTTAAACTAGTTGGGATTTTTAAGTCATTAGTTAAGTGAATTCTTCAACTAGTTGGATAAAAGTACCTAATATAAGACTTTCATTAAACTAGTAAATGTTGAAGAGTTGAGTCATGATGGAGGGATGTGGAATAAATACTCAAAGGGCTTGCCATACCTCTGAGGAACAGAAGCTGTTTTTATTATCCTGAGGAGGAAATAAAAACGGAGCTGATTTTATTCAGACTGTATTCTCAGATCCTTCAGCAGCTCGGAGTTAAAGTTTGTAAAAATTAAAAGTTTGATTTTATTTTTAAGGAAGAACAAATTTAAAACTTTCCGACAGCAGCTGTGATAAGAATCAGTTAATTCTGCTCAGCTGCGTCTACAGCAGGAAGCTTTAGTTTTTACTGTCAGAATAAAAAACTAACAAATGACTAAAATCCATCAGTTTGCTCTTTTCTTTTCAGATTAAAAGTAAAGAAGATAAAATAAAAACTCACCACATAAAGGATGTTGAGCACAGAAAGCGCGTTTTTAGCGCAGAAGAATCCGCCGCAAACCATGACTGCAGCTGCGGAACTTTCCTCCTCTGAAGAACCTCAAACCGACTCTGTAGTCCGGGTCTCTGGTTCTGTTCGGGTCTGCTGCTGGGGAGCCGGACTCAGTTTCCTGGAGCGGATGCTGCGCTCTGATTGGTCAGCTGGGATGACTCACCTGTAGGTGGTGACGCAGGTGATTACAGGTGAACTTTGACCTTTCTGAGGTTAATATTTACCTGAAAGAAACGGACTTTTTGAGGATCGGGAAGCACGCGGGTCTGTGAGCCCCTCACAGTCTTTAAACAAAACTCACTTGTTTTGTTTAAATTTTAATTTCTACACATATTTTACATCCTCACAACACAAATCTAAACACAAAATAAATATAAAGGCTTTCTGGTGGATGACAGGATAACTAAACCTGAGACATAAAACTGTAACACATTTACACAAAACACGTTGCAGCTTTTAAACTTTTAA
>NW_013952954.1:301591-307872 GCF_001266775.1 Austrofundulus limnaeus
TGAGGCTGCTATGAAAGTCAGAATTACCCCCCCCCCCCCCCCACCCCTAAAAAAGTATAATTTCTTAGTTTCAACATTTGATGTGCTTACTGTGTTCTATAATGAATAACKTATGGGTTTATGAGATTTGCTCAGATCATGGCTTTCAGTCTTAACACACATTATACAAATTATCCCAACATTTTCAATATTGATGTTGTAAAAACAAATATTCATGCTGCAATAGTTGTTCAGTGYTTGGTTTAGTTTTTCTTCCTGGTTTCCTGTGCGGAAATGAAAAAAAGGCAAAAAAATTGAGTCAAATTGATCTTTATTACCGTAAATCTTTTTTGCTCAACAACCCCCCCGCCCACACACACACACACATACACACACAACAAAAAAACAAACACACAAAATAAGTTATTGCTGATGGCTCTGCAGTACTTTGGCTTGAATGGTTTATGATTAGTAGCAGCTGGGTCTTAATTTAGCTGTAGAAAATAAAAAAATATTTTTTTCTGATGAAAGATTTAATTTTAAAACTGGGGAGAATAAAAAATAAATAAATTAAGAAAAACCTCCGAAGCAGAGGGTGGAAGTAAGATACCCCCCGCTGCTTCGTTTGAGCTCTCACTGCGAAACTAAACTCACATATGAAAGCRAGACTGTGCAGGAATCCTACTGAAAACTTTTCAAAATGTCACTTCTGGCTTCGCTTTCGCTGCGTGAATCCCTTTCAGTAACGGAATTAAAAAGCAAGAAGCCTCCCAAGTTGTTTTTTTTTATTCCTTTCTTTCTTTCTTTTAGTTGTAGGGGTTTATTTTTCCTCTTTTTCAGTGAATATGCTTCTAATGGTARATTTAGAAATGTTTGTCTGGATTTCAGGCAACATTTAATCCTCTATCTATCCTTGTTTGAACAGTTTGTCCTGCACAAGTGTGAATATAAAAAAGTGAGATGTGCAGCGTAATGAAGGGTCGGACACAAACTGTGACTAAACTAATGGTGTCGCTGCTGTTGAGTTTTCGCACGCTAATAGGCCAGAATTTTATTCAACATCATGTTTTTGAGATCATTATAAAAATAGACATTTGTTTTGTAAAAACTAAATAGATGTTTTCATATTGCTTCNTGTAGAAAATATCAACAAATTCTCTGTCAATTAAGACCTGCAGAACAGTCGCCCTCTGGTGGACACATGACTGTATGACAGGATGAATTAACCTGAGTCATAATTTAAAACGCATAAAAAGCATGCTGCAGTCTTTTAAGCTTTCTATTTTTCAATAATACCAAAGAACAAAAATATATTTACTGCATATTTAAAATAAAGTTTTAATGTGTTTTTATCAGTTTAAAAATTTCTTGTAACGTTAAATGTTTTATCAGACCAATGATCAGAATGTTTCTGTATTAAAGGAGAAAAAAAGAGAAATGTTTTGGTTAAGATTAGTTTATTTCTGACGTGTTTCAGTAAATTCCTTTATAACCTAAAATCATCTGGAGTTTTATTCCCTCTAACCCTAACCTGCTAAAGTTTAAATCGTTTTGTAACAGAGCGGTGACTCAGACATAGAGAAACAATGGAGTTTTAACAGGAAGTTCAAAGGTCATCATGTCCCGACAGTTTGTTTCAGCAGCTTCCAACTCATGACACAATTATTGTCGTAACGTTAAATTACCTCATTTCTCTGCTTTTAAACCTCCAGCCTCCTGAACACACAGATCAGTACCAGGTTTTTATTAAGAAACAAAATAAACTCATTTAAATCAACTAAAAAACACAACCTGGATCTCATTTAAAGGTAAATTCAACACAAATAATGACATTTATTCATTTACCACCGCAGAGCTTCGTGCTCACAGATGAATTTGTTCTGAAACTCGTTTTTTCTCGGGTTCCAGTTCTTTGTGGAGTTCTGTCCAGGAATCAGCAGAACTTTTAGTTCCTGATCAGCGGCGGACTCCGACCCCCAGAACCTTCAGGGAAAACAGTTAGATCAGTAAAATCCTCATCAAGCTGCTGATTTACAAATTGAAAACTAAACATCATTTCCTCCTCAGTTCACAAACTTTAACCTGATTCTCTTTGATTCTTTTATAATTAATAAAATATTAAACATTCAGCCAAAACTCTCTGAATCTGCTCAAAGATTTTATTTTTTAATAAAAACATCCTGCACAAATTAAAACAAGTTCTTTTATTCTGTGAAAACTTCTCAGACCGAAGTTTTTAAATATTTTCACATTTTTACCCCAGAGTGTCGTTCCTTCCATCGACCCAGACCCAGCCGGTTCTGGTCCTCTGTAGACCCAACCAGAACCCATGAAACTCATCGTAGTAGAACTTTGTGTTTTCACTGATGAATTCCTGTGAGACAAACGAAGCGTCACTTTCAGGACATCGGTTCTGAAGGCCCATTGGACCCGTCCTGTTGGGACTTTACCTGCTCTCTCAGGTCGTCAACGACAACCAGATCTGCGGATCCGTCCTGACAGAACCTCCGACTGTCCTCCCAGCTCTTCCAGGGAGAGTTCTTATTATAGAAGAGGTAACATTTCCCCTGGAACAGAACCCAGTCGGCCCGACACGGCCCACACTCTGCAGTCAGGACACAAAGGAAAACAACCAGTTCTGCAGTTTGCTCAGGTCCAGGTGTTCAGGCTCCTGAGTCCAAAAACTCATCAAATCCTGATTAAAACAGACATTTATGTGTTTCAAACTCATTTCTGTAAAAACTGATCGGGTTTCATCAGGTTTTACTTTGATCGTCACAGTTTTCAGTCATGTCCCATTGGTGGACCCCCTCTGCAGGGATTATAGACCCCTCTCTGGTCTGGAACACTTAGGGGACCCCTCGGGAGGAGCTGGAGAGGAGAGGGAGGTCTGGTTTCTCTCCTGGACCTGTTGGATCCTGGACCCGACCCGAGGGAAGAAGGTTTGATGAACTCTTCTGTTTTCTTCTCTAAATAAAGCTCCTGATCAGGAAGTGACCCTTAGCAAAAATAATACACGTGAAGTTCATTTTAATAAGTATACTTGAGTATAAGAATCAAGTAGATCTGGTTCAATTTGGTTTCCGCTCAATGCACAGTACAGAAACAGCTCTTCTAAAAATCACAAATGACCTCCTCACAGCTGCAGACTCTGGGCTCCTCTCCATTTTCATCCTCCTTGATTTAAGTGCAGCCTTTGACATCATTTCACACACCATCCTCATTGATAGTCCATCACGTATTGGTATTTCAGACACACCCCTTAAATGGTTTATTTCATACCTTTCTGTTTGTACACAGTTTGTTCAACTAAAATCTTTTTCATTCCATTTAACCCCTCTCTGTTCTGGTGTTATGGTAAATGGTACAGAACTTATAGAGCACTTTTCAAGTCACTCCAGACCCCAAAGCACTTTACACTAACAGACATTCACCCATTCACACTCACATTCACACACTGATGATGGTAAACTACACTGTAGCCACAGCTGCCCTGGGGCACACTGACAGAGGTGGGGCTGCCATGCATCGGCGCCACCGGACCCTCTGACCACCATCAGTAGGCAAGGCGGGTGAAGTGTCTTGCCCAAGGACACAACAACTGAGACGGCTGGACGGGGGATCAAACCAGTGACCTTCCGGTTCCAGGACGACTACCCTAACCACTCCGCCACAGCCGCCCCACTGGTGTTCCACAAGGTTCTGTTCTCGGCCCTCTTCTTTTTATCATTTACCTCCTTCCGCTTGGAAATCTTTTCCGTAAACAGAGTATCCAATTCCACTGTTATGCGGATGACACCCAACTCTATCTGTCCACCAAACCCAGTGCCACCCTCCCACCCACCTCACTGTCTGACTGCCTATTTGATATCAGGTTCTGGTTCACAAGCAACTTTCTTAAACTAAACAGTGACAAAACAGAATTTCTTCTCTTTGGAACTAAATCCACCCTTGCAAAAACCAACAACTTTTCTATTCTCATTGAGAGCACCTCAACATCCCCCGTCCCTCAGGTTATGAGTCTGGGTGTCATCCTAGATAACACATTATCATTTAAATCTCACATCAGTAACGTTACTCGTTCAGCCTACTTTCACCTCTGTAACATTGCTCATCTCCGTCCATCCCTCTCACCCAGCAGTACTGCTATTCTAGTTCACACTTTGGTCACATCTCGGCTTGATTATTGCAACTCCCTACTTTTCGGTTTACCAGCAAAATCCATCCATAAGCTACAACTGGTCCAAAACTCAGCTGCTCGTATCATCTCCAGAACCCCTTCCACCAGTCATCCAACACCTGTCCTAAAGCATCTTCACTGGCTCCACATCAAATTTAGTATTTCCTATAAAATCTTGCTCCTCACCTTCAAAGCCCTCATTAATCTTGCCCCTCAGTAACTCAGAACTTCTCCACATTAACACACCTTCCTACACACTCAGGTCCTCCTCCTCCATCCAACTCACTCAACCACATTAGTCTTATATAGCTTATATTTTCGAGACCCTCAAAGACGCTCATGACGATTATGTAAACTATGATGTCTTATTGTTTATTAATTTTATTGTATTTACATTGTACAGTGTCCTTGAGTGCTATGAAAGGCGCCTTCAAATAAAATGTATTATTGTTATTATTATTATTATTATTATTATTATTATTATTATTATTATTATTATTATTATTATTATTATTATTATTATTATTATTATTATTATTATTATTATTATTATTATTATTATTAAGTAGGCACCATGTACTTGCAGTGTACTAGAAAGTATACAAATTTAATATTCATTTGTACTAAATTGTGACATTTTTTAATTTATAAAAAATATACTTTAAGTATTCTGTTGTGACTTTTTAAGTTTATAAACTTACCAAGAAGTATACTTTCAGTACATGTCATTAAGTATAATAAAGTACATAAAAGTACACTTTTATTTACCATGTACACTGATATAAATACACACTTGCAGTTTACTAACAAGTACTTCTAGGACTAAATTGGCCCACAAGTTTTTGAAAGTATACTCAAAAGTATACTGGAAGTATTCCTCTAAGTATACTTTTAGTTTAATCTTGAAATATACTACAAATAAACCAGTCTGTGTGAAATGTACTTTCAGTGTACTACTAAAGTTTATCTTGGCCAAAGTATAGACTAAATCTACTTAAACTAAGTCAAGTATAGTGTCAGATAAACTTGGTAAAGCAGCTGTAAGTAAACCTGAGGTATACTCTTCTTTTTATGTACAGTGCCCTGAGACAACGTATGTTGTGACTTGGTGCTGTATAAATAAACTTGAACTTGATCTTATATTTTAGTTTTAAATGAGTAAACTTAAAGGATACTTCACAAGCTGTCTGCAGGTGTTTAAAGTGAAAACTTGGTTAAAAACTCACGTTTTTCAGGGCAGAACTTCTGAACCGGGAAGTTGTCGAAGGTCAGGATGACCCTCAGAGTCTGGTTCAGGTGGTCTCGCTCTCCCCTCAGCCCCTCGCTCTGGTTCTGCAGGGTTCTCCTGTCAGCAAGCAGGTGCTGGTTCTCTGCAGTCTGGTCTGTGAGGGACACGCTGACTACAAATAAACACAAGTTTATCAGTTTAGGTTCAACGTTTCAAACAGCAGAAAGTTTTGGATTTTACAAACATCTGAACATTTAATTAAATCAAGAAGTTTTTACAGAAAGATGGATTCAGTTTGTTGTTCTGTGGAGGAAAAACCTTTAGGTTTGATAAATAAAACTCATACTAAATAAATAATTTTAATTATTTTTAATTTAACATATAAATCGTCCTATCTTATTAAACTCACTGAGGATGATGATGATCATGCTCCCGGTCAGAAGGAAACAAAGAATCCACAAACAGAGCAGCAGCAGAGGAGGTCGAGGCGTCGCTTCAGTTTCTGCCTGAACTAGAAACAAACCAAACAAACAAAAAAACAGTTGTTTACCAAGAACATGAGGTTTTGCATATTTATTATAAGACCATGAGACTGTTTTTATTTTTGCAGGTCTTAACGTTTTATTTCTGTCAGTGGATTGTAAAGCTTTAGATCCATCCTGATCAGAGGACAACTGCTGCAGAGCGTTGTCTGATGATTTACTGATTTAACCAACAAATTGTCTCAAGTTTCAACAAATAAAATAAAAACATATTTACCACACTAAAGTCAACGTTAACAAAATAAATATATCTGTTTCAATAAAAACATTGTTTATTTCCTGTCTGATCGCAGTGATAAAAATCACTTTTCAATGTGATAAATGAATAAAATTAGTCACAGCAGTTGTATAT
>NW_013952954.1:308000-313016 GCF_001266775.1 Austrofundulus limnaeus
AACTGGTTCCTGTTCCTCAGAACTAACTGGTTCCTGTTCCTCTAAAAACCTGCAGCTGCAGGTCTGATGCAGCCCGGGGCTTTTTATTACACAAGATCTCCTGTCTGCTGCGACACAAGTGTCCAAATGTTGCAGTTTCACACTTAGAATAGCTTTTTAAAAACAAACAGGCAAGAAGGAAAAACTGTGGTTCCAAAAGTTGGGTTCAGGGCCCCACCTAGGGTCCTGAAACATCAAAGTTGGGTTCAGGGCCCCACCTAGGGTCCTGAAACATCAAAGTTGGGTTCAGGGCCCCACCTAGGGTCCTGAAACATCAAAGTTGGCTTCAGGGCCCCACCTAGGGTCCTGAAACATCAAAGTTGGCTTCAGGGCCCCACCTAGGGTCCTGAAACATCAAAGTTGGGTCCTTAAAGGATTTTGAGACTGAATTACATTAAAAAATTACTAACAGCATTTATTTTGTTTTTGTCATTATTAAAGAGTGAGTTTAGAACTTAGAAATAGATAAAAGTAACACAATGAATATTTTCACTTGTTTATTTTAGCTGATATGAATGTTTTTCACCCGAAAGAGTTTTCTGCTGCTGTTTTTAGTTTGTGGGTCAACGCTGAAAACTTTGGGACTAAATCATCTTATCAATAAATTATAGATAAATAAAGATGAGATTTTAAGAGTAGTTTTACACAAAACTGGCAAAAAGACCAGAACTAGGACAGAGGTCATCTGAAGGTCATTTAGGTTATTTTTAATGGATCTTTTATTTTTCTTCAGTGATTTTAGTAACAGTAGCGTGGAAACAGCTGCACCGATAAACATGAAATTTGTCAGGAATGTAGATGAGTCCGACCTACACTGTTCCAGCCAACAGTTTTATGATACACCCTATATTTGAGAAGGGGGTCCATCTAAAGAGGGGGTGTCTGGACATGCAAAAATGCTTATAACTCAAAAACTGTTCAACATAGGAGCTTCAGATTTTTGTTGTTTAGCTGATGAAGGGCTATCCATCAGGCCCACCAATGAGCCCCCCTCCTCTTTCGGACCCCCACCCAAAACAACGAATCTGTTCTGGTGAGTTGGTGCTTTGTGTACCTGCAGGGGTCATATATGTACGCTGCCACTGTGCAGTATCTGGTTTCAGTTTATTCTCTGGGGTTTGTCAGAATAAACAGAAGCACGAGGCTGAGTTCAATTTCCCTTTATTTGTGTTTCATTAGAATCAGGATTTATTTCAACAAATGATTTAATCAATCATCTCTATAAAATGTTTAACATGTTAAACATAATAAAATAAACAGCCTCAGAAACACAGAGTTTAGACAGGATGCATCAAACAGCTGGAACAGAAGCTGCTGAAGGTGATCCCATTAAATCTGCTCCAACAATAAACAGCAGAGAGGGGAAATGAACAGAGATCTGCTGATCAGCTGACAGACAATGTGAGGAACAAACTCATTAAAAACAAAACAAGCAGCTAAAATAAAGACGGTAGTTTTTATTAGAGGATGGTGCAGCCGCTCCTCCTCTCTGCCTGCCCCCTGGCTCTCTGCTCGTACTGAGACCTCAGCCTCTCTTCTTGTTGTCTGAACTCTCTGTCTTTCTGCTCCATTAAATCTTTTTTCGTAGCTTCCAGCTCTCTGGCTCTCTCCTGCCTCTCTCTCTCTCTTTCCTCTCTCATCCTCTCGAACTCCTTCCTCCTCTCTTCGTTCATCTCCTCCCTCTCTTTCTTCCTCTCCTCCTCTCTCTCCCTCTTCTCCCTCTCTCTCTCAGCCTGGAGTCTCTCGTTGATTTTCTGCATTTCCACTTCATATTTTCCTTGGATTTCTTGCTCCAGTTCTTCTCTCTCTCTGCGGATTTTCTCCTCCTGCTCCTTCAGGATTCGTTGTTTCTCCTCCTCGATCAGCCTCTCTGCCTCCTGAAAGTTCTCGTTGGTGTAGTGGCTTCCTCCGTTCTTCTGGACGATGAGTTCGATCTTCTGCAGGAGCTCAGCGACCTGAGAGTTGTCAGCCTTCAGCTTGTTGTTGAAGACGTGGTACTGACCGTTACACCTGGTCACGAGCTCCTGCAGGTTTGGATCTTCATCCAGGAACTCTTCGATCGTGGTGTCTTCCAGGTTGTCTCCATGAGTAAAGAGGACCATGCTGTATCTGTCTGCAGCCTCTCCAAAGATCTTTTGAATCTTCTGCACCGTCTGCTTCTCCTCCTCGGTGAACCTGGTCAGAGAGATGACCACGAGGAAGATGTGGGGTCCAGGGGAAGCGTACCTGATGCACTGGCCCAGATCTTTCTGTGTCTTCTCCTCATCAAACCTGGTGTCCAGCAGACCTGGAGTGTCGATGACGGCCACCTTCTGTCCATACAGCTCAGCCTGACCTTTGGCACAGTCCACGGTCAGAGACTTGGGACTGCACTTGGACTGGAAGAACTTCTGACCCAGAATGGTGTTTCCGGTGGCGCTCTTCCCAATCCCGGTCTTCCCCACCATCACGATCCTCACCTCACTGTTGTTTATCAGCATCGTTCCTGTGGAGGAAACACGTTTGTGTCAGCAGTTTTTAAAAAACAGCACCAGGACCATCAGTTTGTTTAAATTTAAAACAAGAACTGAATGAAATATGTTTTTATTTTTTAAGAAACTCTCATACATACATATGAAAAAAAAAAATAAAAATTAGACATGTCAGAAACAATTGAATCAAAAACGTCACAGTTAGGACAACAGCTGCGTGTTCCTGAAACAGGTTGTAGACAGAATTATTCATTTTATCACTCATTTAATAAATGTCTTTTTATTATTGTACTTACTGTATATTTATCTTTTTATAAACAGTTTGTCAGGAGAAAAAGACAAAACACCACAAAAACATTAAACATTCATCTGTCCTGTAGCCTGATTATAGAAATCTACTGTAAGAAATGATTCTGTGGCCAGGTACATTTGACTTAATTTATTATGAAATTTATATTCAGCATAATTGAGTTTTTGATTTTGAAGCAATTGTTGAATTAAATTTAAAATAAAAATGTTTGGAAAACTAAAACATAAACAATATGTTTATTCAAACAGAGAGAAAATTGAGTGAATTTAAATTAATGTAATCAGCTAAATATGAAATGAAAGGCACTTCTCTGTGCTACAAGACATTTGAGAGTTCAGACAGTGAATGATCATCTATGTTGCTTATCTTACCAAGGTCAGGAAACCTTTGTTTTTTTCCCCTAGTGAGAACAACTTATGTATGGTGGTAAAATATAATATAAAATGAGCTATAAAAAAGACTCAGCAGCAACAGAGAGTAAGTGGGAGGGGCTACAAATTAGATTTGGTACCAACACTGAGGAAGCAGAGATTACAGGTGAGGGTGTTTTTCTTATTTTAATAAGAGTTTATCTTTTTTTTAAATCAACTCAATATTTGAGCAGTAATTTTGCTTTTCTTGCGGCGCACTAAAAAAGCTAGCAAGTAAAAGTCATGGCTGCCTCTTGGGGATCCAGCCAGGCCACCAACAAACACCACCTAATAAGCCCACCCCAACCCACCTTTGCCCCCGCAACCACCGCCTAATCAGGTGGGGATCAGGAGGACCCCACCGCCACCAAACATTAGTGGGGTCAAATGGACCCCAAAAAGAAAGCAGGAGGGTTAAGTCTGTACTGTTTAATGTTTAAATCTACTTATCTTAAATTAACAGTACTGAAAGTCTCATTTATTTAATTTTATTTAATTCTTAACATTGAATCTGCCTCGTTTTTATCGAGTAGATGGTGTATTTTATTATTTTCTTTACAGTGTACACACGCTGAAAGGTTCTGCTGCTTTAAACACGTTTCACTGAGAATAATCACTGTTGTTTGAAAAGAATAAAACTTTTACTCACCAAAGCTGCCGGTCCTGTTTAGAGAAGCTGTTTCTGTTAAAAAGAGGAGATCTGAAGCTGCAGCTGAGTGAAGAAGTGAGACAGGAGGGGTTTATATTCTGTTCCTTTACTTTCTGTCAGAATGAAACTGAAACCTCAGCAGCTTCTCCCAGCGTTTACAAGAAATGAATTGAAGGTAAAAATAAAACACCTAGCATTCCACCCAACCAGTTTATGGTTATCCATCTTCTCAGGCTGAGATAACAGAAAAAATAACTGAACTCATTTGTTATGTGACAAAACTTACGAGTTTTCTCTTCTTAAATAAATCATCTGCAGGAAGTGACTCACTTTAGTGTCACAAGGGGAACATTTGATCCTGGTTCTGTCCCTGTAAATGTCTTCTTTAAAAAATCACTATTTAAATCAAGAAACATGAGACGTACCTGCAAGTCTTGGGTCAGTAGGATGAGAGTTAGATATAAGAAAATACACAGTTATAATGTATTATTTATTTAATTTGATCTGCAGTTCTCTGCAGAACATGAGGTCAAACAGTTTGAAAGAAAGATTTACTTTTACTAAAAAAAAAAGGCACAAAAAGCCCTCTTAGACCTGGAAAAATGTGACGACCCACAGCTTCAGAATCATTTCCTCCTGATAAAAACAAAGAGTTTTATTAAAAATACTTTTCAAGAGTTTGTGGTTTGATAAGACCTGAGTGCAGACTGACTGAGGAGCTTAGGGGTTAAATTAAAAATAAAATTAACTCAGGTATTGGAGGCAGCTGAGCTGATTAGGTGACAAAAGGTGTAACAGGTTACATACAGGAATAAATACCAAGATACAGAAAACAAGAAACAAACAAAAAAGGGAACTAAGATGTAAAACTACGGAAGAGGATTAGGGCCACCGAAAAATTAAAAAAAGGAATTCTGACTTTAATCTCAGAATTCTGACTTTAATCTCAGAATTCTGACTTTTTTCTCAGAATTCTGAATTCTGCACCACAAGCATCGGTGGTTCTAAAGCTTGTTGCTCTCTGGTGTCCATCTGCCTGAAAGGGACTTCTGACTTTAAAAAAAAAAACTCAGATTAAAGTCAGATTAAAGTCAGATTAAAGTCAGAATTCTGAGAAAAAAGTCAGAATTCTGAGAC
>NW_013952954.1:317168-319377 GCF_001266775.1 Austrofundulus limnaeus
TATATATACTGTATATAAGACCAACTGTAAAATTACAACAGTGTTGATTTTCAATGTACATATTTAAGAAAATTATTGTCTTTTCTCATTTGTTTGTGTGCAGGTTGACTGATGTCATGGCAACGCTGGAAAATGGCAGTGACATAATTGCCATCTTCAACACCTGCAAAAGACAGTTCCCATCTTGAAGTGACAGAAGCTACAAAATGTCAGATTTGGATGATATTATTACACTGTACTTCAGACTGTCTTTAAGCAACAAAGAAATCCTTCATATTTTAGCACACAGTCATAATACCATATTAAGCTGCCGAACTTTAAAAAGGATTTGCAGAAGACTTGGGCTCTTTAGAAGGAAGAATCAGACTGACCTTGAAGAAGTGCTGGCCTTTGTCCAACAACAAATAATGACTAATGGACAGATGCAAGGTTATCGGTGGTTACATCTTCGTGCGATTCAACATGGATTTGTGGTGTCACAAGACACTGTGAGACACTTAATCAAACTGGTAGATCCAGAAGGTGTAGAACTGAGACGAGCACGACAATTGAGAAGACGTCAGTACAGTTGCAGAGGACCTAATGCGCTTTGGCATATGGATGGGTACGATAAACTAAAACCTTATGGCATTGCTATCAGTGGCTGTATAGACGGTTTTAGCCGCAATGTTTTATGGATGGAGGCTTATACCACAAACAGTGACCCTAAATTGATTGCAAGTTATTATTTGAAAACAGTTTCAAGCATCAATGGATGTCCAGAGAGGATACGTGCTGACAGAGGCACAGAAAACATTTGTGTTGAACAAATGCAGATATTTCTGCGGAGAAACCACACGGACAGTTTTGCAGGGGAGAAAAGTTTCCTTTATGGAAGAAGTACAGCCAACCAGCGCATAGAAGGGTGGTGGTCTACCCTACGCAAACAGAGTGCACAGTTTTGGATGAACTTATTTCAAACTTTTCTGGATGATGGTCACTTCACAGGAGATTTTTTGGATAAAAGCCTTATCCAATTCTGCTTTCTAAATCTTATTCAGGTAAAAGTGTTTACCGGGGCACTGTAATGGCTGTGTTTTAACAAGTATTACATGCAAATGCTCTGTGAGTTTTATTAGTGCAGTGTAGAAAAAAATGTGTTTTTCAAAAATGGTATGTCTGAATAAAACAGGAATCCACTGGATTTCTTCTCAAAACTTTATTATTAATCTTGACTCCAATCAGGTTCATACTGCACTCTGCAGGCCTCAGCATAAGAACTTGAGATAAAAATCCAAACAAAACACAGCAGCCTGCTCTAAGCAGAGACTCTGGAAAACACTAACTTCCTTCTACTATAATAATGAATTGACCTTATAATGTTCATCTCTTCCTGGTTACACCTCTGGAGGTGTTACCTTTTATGTCAGATGCAGAACGTAACTCATTTTGTTTAGACTAAAGAAAGAACACAAGGTAAGACACACACCAAATCTTTGTCTGCTTCAACCTTGTTTACAATGAACAGAAAGTATAAAATACAATACTGAATCTAACATTCAATTAATCAGTTACAAAATGTCCTTCAGTAGCATGTACTGAGGGTAGAAACAGAAGGGTGATGCTGATGTTTCACTCTGCCACACTTTTACCAAGTTGGGGCACCAGGTCAGTTATTGACCAATATTTTAATCAAACTCATATTTACTGCAATGTGAGTGATTGCAGGGAATTCTGACCTCAGGCCAAAATACTCAAAGATGAGGAACCAGCTTTGTCTTTTATGGTAATTTATTACAAAAATATAGTAAGAATCAATTTCACTGAATCATGACTAAAAACAGTAAAAATAAAACTAAAGACGAAGCACTAAGGTTCACAAAACAGTTAAAGATGAAAAGGATAGTATACTTGATGTTATACATCTAGTTAAAGTGTTAAAACCTTTATAAAATGAAAATATATTTTCCCCAAAGGAAATATATTTCTTCTATTAATTAAGTAGTTGACAAGAGACCCACGTTAAAACCTATAAGTTCTTGAAGGTGTTAAGATCTGAGCCAGATTATATTTAGTTACCTTTATCTTACTGCGAGTCAGAAGAATCTTATCAAAGTTTGCCATGGCTGTTTAACCTGGCTGTTCTGCAAACACTTACATCTAATGCCTGAGAACAGTTCAACTCACCAAAGTTGGAGATGGCAAATTAAATGACAGTTCAGAAATCATC
>NW_013952954.1:319387-320903 GCF_001266775.1 Austrofundulus limnaeus
ATTTTGTTGGTAGTGATTTCATCTGTTTTATTGCTTTGCTTGATTGTGTTTTCTATTGCGTTTTTAATAAATTTATATTGTATTGTATTTTGCTTTGTCATTTTATTTTATTGTTCATTCATCATTTTTATTCTCTCTCTGTAAGACCAACTGTAAAATTACAACAGTGTTGARTTTCAGTGTACATATTTAAGAAAATGATTTTCTTTTCTCATCTGCTTGTGTGCAGGTTGACAGATGTCATGGCAACGCTTGGAAAATGACAGTGACAACTGCCATCTTCAACACCTGCTAAAGACAGTTCCCATCTTGAAGTGACAGAAGCTACAAAATGTCAGATTTGGATGATATTATTTCGCTGTACTTCAGACTGTCATTAAGCAACAAAGAAATCCTTCATATTTTAGCACACAGTCATAAAACCATATTAAGCTGTCGAACTTTAAAAAGGATTTGCAGAAGACTTGGGCTCTTTAGAAGGAAGAATCAGACTGACCTTGAAGAAGTGCTGGCCTTTGTCCAACAACAAATAATGAGTAATGGACAGATGCAAGGTTATCGGTGGCTACATCTTCGTGCGATTCAACATGGATCACTCATCGCATTGCCACAATTGATAGCAGATTGAACACGGTTTTTTCTTCTAACCCCATTTCACCTCCTGTTACCACGCCCAGTTTTACCTTTGAGAGAACCAGACATCCGACCCTCAGAATTATTTGACGGTGATATAAATCAGTGTGCAGGTTTTTTACTGCAGTGCCGGTTAGCTTTGGCTCGTGCACCTTCACTTTTTCCAACTCATTCTGCCTGAGTCACTTACATCGTGTCTGCTTTAAAAGGAAAGGCTCTCAGATGGGCTCAAGCTTTCCTTTCAGCTCATTCCTCAGATACACTCACCTCTCAGTTGTTCATTCAGGAGTTCTAGCGTGTTTTTGATTATCCCCTCCAGCAGGAGGAAGCAGCGAAAAGACTGATCAATCTACGACAAGGAAGTAAATCGGCAGCTGAACACTCTGTGGATTTTCGCATTGTTGCGGAAGAAGCTGGTTGGGAGGAACTTTCCTTAAAAGGTATTTACATAAACTCATTATCTGAACAACTTAAAGATCAATTGACTTCCCGGGACGAACCTGGAAGTCTTGATGATTTAATTGCATTGTCCACACGTATTGATAATAGATTAAGAGAGCAGAAGAAGGAAAAAAACTACACTTCCCAGACGCCGCGAGCTTCCACCTCCACAATCAGTGGTGAGTTTCCTCTTCCTCACACAACAGCTGTTACCAACCCTGCCGAACCCATGCAAATTGGACGCACCCGGTTGACTCCTGAGGAAAGACAGAGACTGTTTGCTGCCAAGTTGTGCATCTACTGCGGTAGCAAGGGACACTATGTCGCCACTTGCCCCCTGCGGGGAAACGGGTCGTTTAGATAGTTTGATAATAATGGTCCAGCCTGGGTCGCGGAGAGTATCGATCCTAAAGATCGATACTCTGTCGATACTTTTTTCCAG
>NW_013952954.1:321636-331176 GCF_001266775.1 Austrofundulus limnaeus
ATGAAAATATTTTGTTTGTTTACATTATACATCTAAGGAAGACTGAGGTATCAGTTTTTTTGTTTACTGTTGAACACAAAAGTACAATTGGAAGTTACAGAAAACATATTTTGACATTTTCCTTAACTTTATAAATGTCATTGTTTCTAAGCATATGTGGTGTTCTTCCATCAGTCAAGCTGCATGATTGTTCAAAAAGTCACTTAAATCTGACATCTTGGTCCAAAACGTTTGCTGTCCTGCACCACAAGCACCGGTGGTTCTAAAGCTGCTTGCTCTCTGCTGCCCATCTGCCTGAAAGTGACTTCTGACTTTAAAAGTCAGAATTCTGAGATTAAAGTCAGAATTCTGAGATTAAAGTCAGAATTCTGAGAAAAAAGTCAGAATTCTGAGATTAAAGTCAGAATTCTGAGAAAAAAGTCAGAATTCTGAGATTAAAGTCAGAATTCTGAGAAAAAAGTCAGAATTCTGAGAAAAAAGTCAGAATTCTGAGAAAAAAGTCAGAATTCTGAGATTAAAGTCAGAATTCTGAGATTAAAGTCAGAATTCTGAGAAAAAAGTCAGAATTCTGAGAAAAAAGTCAGAATTCCTTTTTTAATTTTTCAGTGGCCCTAATCCTCTTCCGTATAAAACAAAAAGATCCTGACTGTTCTAAAACATGAATCAGTTAAAAGAGGAAGTGCACTTTTTTACTGATTTTATTTTTTTTGTCTTTTTATTTTATCCAATCATCTACAACTGAATAAAAACTTTTTTTCATTTTTTTAAAGGAGAAGTTGAACTGGAAGGTTTCAGGAAAAATCAGCAACAGGGATTTTAAAATGAGGGTTCTGTTTCCTGTGAGGGAGCAGCTTTGTGTGAACTGAACCCAGAGCTGACCACATGTTGAGTTTAACAATGAACACCAGCAAAACCACACAAACTGAATTTCCATCATTACATCATGGCTAATAATCTTTTCAGTGTTGTTATTTTACCCATCACAAAGAAGGGGAAAAACACAGAAACAGTTTTTTTCAGTTTTACTTTCATTCTGACAGAAAGTAAAAGAAGTCTGTGAAGGTGTGGTTTGTAGGATTATAAAACCTGCAGCTCTTCCTCATCCTCAGCTTCGTCAGTGCTGCTGGATTTAACACGTCGATGAACAAAAACACCATGGCCAACAGCTGGGGTGAGTTTATCAATAATCACTGATAAATTACACTGAATTCATGTTTAAATTCATGTTTATACTCATATTTATTATGTATCTAATCATCAATATGATTTTGTCATGATGTCACATAATGTGGACTCTATAATTTATATTTTTGAGTAGCTGCAGGTTTTATTTATTCATCTGTCACTGGTTTTTAGCAGAGTTGTAAAGTAACTAAGTACAAATACTTTGTTACTGTACTTAAGTAGAAATTTTGGTTATCTATAATTTATTTGAGTAATTATTTTTCAGCGTACTTTTTGCTTTTACTTGTTACATTTTTACACAATTATCTGTACTTTCTACTCACTACATTTTTTAAAAAGGTAAGAAGTAGAAAGTTGTTACTCCTGTATTATGCCAAGCTGTTATTACATAAAAAATCTATCCTGATAAACTGTGTCTCCTGGATAGAGTGAATTTAACTGTGTTTGGATGAGAAGTATAAATATATACCATTCTGACACACTATTAGCTTGTACACAACCCATCACAGCTGCACGCTGTTAGAAAAAATATATTTTGGAGAAGTCACCTCCCAATAAATGTCATTTWMGAAAATCTAACTGCTCACTTTTACTCAGTACTTTTACTTTTAATTTTTAAGTAGATTTTGTGTCAGAAATTTACTTTTGATACTTAAGTACAAAAAATATCAYATACTTTAAGACTTTTACTCAAGTAATATTTTTAGAGAAGACTAACTTTTACCAAAGTATTTTTATGATAAGATACTTGTACTTTTACTCAAGTATCAKTTTGAGGTACTTTATACAACACTGCTTTTTAGAAAAAGGAAAATGACTTATTTAACCAGTTCATGTCCCATTATTTGATGAGTGAACAATTTGGAATTTAGCTACCTTCCTGTAAAAATATGAATACCTGAGTTATGGTTATTAATGTGTTTTGAAGGGTTGGCAGGCTGTGGCGGCCATCTTGGATTTGATTGACTCTAAGAGTAATCAGCTTCATGCATATACACGTTTACTTTGACCTGTGATTTACCACAGGAATGATGCTGACAAACAACAGTGAGGTGAGGATTGTGATGGTGGGGAAGACCGGGATTGGAAAGAGCGCCACCGGAAACACCATTCTGGGTCGAGACTACTTCCAGTCCAGATGCAGCCCCAGGTCTCTGACTGTGGACTGTGCTAAAGGCCGGACTGAAATAGACGGACAGACAGTCGCCGTCATCGACACTCCTGGGTTTTTCGACACCAGGTTTGACGAGAAGAAAACAACCAAAGATCTGAGTCAGTGCATCTCCTTCGCTTCTCCTGGACCCCACGTCTTCCTAGTGGTCATCTCACTGACCAGGTTCACCGAGGAGGAGAAGCAGACGGTGAAACAGATCCAGGAAGTGTTTGGACAGGCCGCAGACAGATACAGCATGGTCCTCTTTACGCATGGAGACAACCTGGAAGGAACCACCATTGAAAGGTTCCTGTCTGATAGTCCAGATCTGCAGGAGCTGGTGTACAGATGTAACGGTCAGTACCACGTCTTCAACAACAAGCTGAGGGACAAGAAGCCTCAGGTCCTCCAGCTCCTGCAGAAGATCAGAGACATCGTCCAGAAGAACGGAGGAAGCCACTACACCAACGAGATGTTCCAGGAGGCTGAGAGGAAAATCGAAGAGGAGAAACAACGAATCCTGAGGGAGAAAGAGGAGAAAATACGCAGAGAGAGAGAAGAACTGGAGGGAAGGATAAAGGAAAAATACGAAAGAGAAATGCAGCAAATGAAAGAGATGATCCAGGCTGACAGAGAGAGGGAGAGGAGGGAGAGAGAGGAGGAGAGGAAGAGGGAGAGGGAGGAGATGAACGAAGAGAGGAGGAGCGAGCTGAAGAGGCTGCAGGAGGAAAGGGAGAGAGAGAGGGAGGAGAGAGAGAAAGAAACGACAAAAATGTTGAATGAATTAAAGGAGAATCACGAGAGAGAGATCAGACAACAACGAGAGCAGCTGGAGGCGCAGTTTGCTGCTGCGGCTCGAGAAGAAGCTGAGACCACTAGTCCTCTCAGCTGGCTTGGAGACATCGCAAACTTTATATTTAACGGGATCGGCACGGCTATCGCTTCGAAACTGATGGGAAAATTCAAATAGTTTGTCTCGTTCTGGAGAGTTTTTAATCAAAACATAACATTTAAACAACAAACTGACTCATCGGGAGAAAAACTCACTTTTCTGCAGATTCTGTGATTAAAGTTACATCCTGTACATGATTTAGTCTCACATTTTATGTTCTTATGCTTGAATAAATGAATTTATTAAGCCTTAAAGGTATTAATCCTCAGTAAAAAAATTAATTGTTGTTTTTCAGTGGATTTCATAAATACAATTAACTCTTTTAAAGTCTGTTTTTTTGTTTTTGTTTTGTTAATCAGTGTTTTCCATCAAAATATTGCTTTGACAGCTTTTTATTGTCATTAATAAGGTTCTGATGTGTTGTTCTGTGCTGATCTGAAGCAGAAATAAAGAACCATGTTGCACCTAAACCTCTGTCAGAATATGAGCTTTAATCAGATAAAAACAAAACGTCTCTTTATGTTTTACATTCAGAACATGGAGGTCAAACTACGAAACACAAACGAGTCATAGTTCTAAACCTGGTCCAAACCAAAAAACATGTATGTATGTATGTATGTATGTGTGTGTGTGTGTGTGTGTGTGTGTGTGTGTGTGTGTTAATTAATAACTCTCAAAGAAACACAAATGACCTTTTCTAAACTATATATTGTGTAACGTTTTTAGAACATAAATAACCTGAATTATAAAGAAAAAGTTCACATATAGGCTAATTTTTAGCACTTATTTCTTACTGTACCAACAACATTTGATTTATATTTTCTCAATGATACATTTTATCACAATCCAGCAAATAAAATAAAAATACATACATCAGAAGCCAGAAACAGCTTTTCAGAAGCTCAGCAGAGGCCCTGCCTGCCAGCCCTTCCCCCATGGACTGGGCAGGACGGTGGTCCTTCTGCATCTCCCACTGGTTTAACGTACAGCCACCGTTTCACATCGACTCAACACCTGAGTTTGATTTTTATAGAAGTTAAATAAGCTAATTTTAACTCATGCGTCGCTTAGTCAGTTTTGCCTCCATGAAGACTGGATCAACCCTCGCTCTGAAGCATCCAACAGAGAGACAAAGTCTTCCCACTTTATTCACCAGCTCACCACCCACCTTTCTGACTGAAGGACCAGCAACTGACACCCTGAGTGTCCGACCGGCCACCACACTGAAGCAGTTCTTTGGGGAACATCACCTGAGATCCTTCGGTCAGCCGACGACTGGGTAAAAGTGAACATTTGTCCTGGTGACACACAGGTGCTCAGACGTAATTTGATTCTTATCTTTGTATGAGATTTGATAAACTAAATGATTTTTCTCTTCCATTTAACTAAGACCCTTAGTTAAAAAACCAGCTAAAAGCAAAACTCACCTCACCTCCACTGCAAGCCTCGAACTCACCTCTCAGTGTTTATCTTATGTTTGTTTGTTTGTTGTTTTTGTTTGTTTATTCACTTGTGATTGCAAAACTCTGTTTTTACCTGGTTCAACATGTCATCATTTCACATTTATCTGCCATAGCTGTAAATACATTTAATCTGTAAATAAATGGCCCGTGGTGAACGTGCCAACATAAGCTAACGTCACTTTTGTGTCTTGATAAAGTATTATTGATTTTTCTAAGAAAATAACTCATTATTAGTTTGGGTAATAAATTAATAGAGACTGAATGATAATAAAGTTAACAGTTTTCTCTTCTCTTTCCTGTGTAATAATAACAAAATAAAAGGGAAGTGGTGCCTCGAGGTAAGATAATTTATTGATTTAAATAATTCATAAATGATCAATTTTAAAATATACCCAAAACCCCTACATTGGTCAGAAAGGACTCACCATAAAACGGTATTAATACATATTATCGTCACTTCTTGTGTCACATTTTAATTAAGTTACAAGTTATAACCTCTTAATTTTGTTCTTCTTTCATGTGCAGTGCCCTGAGACAATGTATGTTGTGACTTGGCGCTAAATAAATAAACTGAATTGAATTTAAATTGAATTAACTTTAAACCTTTCCAGACATTTCCAGACACTACTGGAGGCTTTTTAAAAATTTTTATTCTTTGAAAATCAGTTTGTCAGACGACCTCCGCCGGTTCTTACCTTGAGCTTGACACCCTTAAAAATTTTTAAAATGTCAAAAGGTTTTTAAAGAGTTTCAGGAGTGACTGTAGGGGTTTAAACTTCTATATGTTTTTAGTGATGATTAGTTAAAGCAAGTTCTAAAACAACTTTGAATTAATTTGAGTATAAATAATCAGATGACACATGGTTACTGTACTTTGGGTCAAAGTTATCAGGGACTATTGTTTTGAAATCTTTTACATTTTTTGTAAAGTAACACCTGTTGTGTTCCCAGTCAAAAGTGACCATAAAGTTTTTAATTAATTATCACAAAACTACACTTGATATTTTCACATTTCTAGATGAATGTCTTAAAACATTAACAAACTTGTTCTGCATCATGCTGCCTGTATCTTTACACCATATTTAGATGGTCTCAAACAGTGCTTGAAATGGCTGCATGTGGTCATTGCCATATTATCTCTTTACAACAACAGCCTGGACATGAATCACAGCTGTCAAAGTGAATCACCTGTGATCTTTGGAGCTGAAAACATTGTCCAGCCAGACTCTGCATCCCATAAACTTGAAGGGATTTTGTGATCAATAAATGGAAGTCTGAATAATATGACATAAAACCAGTTCTTCTAAAAAACTTTCTTCTTGTCTCTAATCAGCTCCAGCAGCAGGCCTTAGAGTAAAACGACCTTCATCTTATCTGAAGATAAACAGAGTCCAGACTGTCCCAGGCTGCTCTGAAACAGAACCTGCACACAAGAACTAACAACAAACCTCTGCTCATATAATGACCATTCAACCGTTTAACATATGTCATCCTGGTTACACCCCTGAAGATGTTACCTTTTCTGTCTGACATAACTAACTTTTGTTTATGCAGACAGAAAAAGCATGTGATAACACACACCAACTCTCATTCTCTGTTTTAAACTTATGGCTGCAATGATCTGAAAATGTAAAAATACAATACTTTAACATTTAGTCAATCACTTACAAAATTTTCTTTAAACTGCTTCCAGATCTTCTAGATCTGTGCACACCAACCAAAATCAAAAGACTTTTAAATCGATCAAATTTGACTTGAACACAACATAAGGGTTAAAGTATGACTTTGGGGCCGCATAAAATGTTAACGAGGACCCGAATTGGCCCACAGACCTTGAGTTTAACATGTGTGATGTAATTTAAATATAAAACACATGACACATATTAGCCTAACAGAATATTTGTCTGAGACATATTTGATCACGAATGACTTCGATATGCTATTAGGCTAAAGAAATGTGATCTTGATTCTGTTTGGTTTGAAGTTTTAAAGCTACGATAAAAACACAGAAACAAAGTCGGATTTACCAGATTCTTTTTATTTTTCTTTTACTGAAATTTCACAACATAAAGAATTATCTGAAAAAATGTTTTGTTATTTTTAATGCAGTGCTTTGCTAACATACAGTATAATAGAAGATATTAACCCTCTCAGAATCACAGGAGGGTTTAATGATCAAACAGAAAGTTCTGCAGACAATCTAAAAATAAATAAAATCTGAAAACGGTTGATGTTTTTCTTTATTAGCAGAGAAACACTGGGTGAGGTAATTAAATAATTCGACTACAAGATAATAAAATGACTCAGAGGAGTAAATTACTGGATGGTGCAATCATTCCTGTGTCTCCGTCTGTTGATGTGTTCATACTGAGCTCTCAGCCTCTCCTGTGCCTCTCTGAGCTCTCTTTCTCTCTGCTCCTGTAACTGATTCATCGTGTTCCTTATCTCCCTCTCTCTCTCCTCTCGCTCTCTTCTTTGTTCTTCTGCTATTCTCTCCTGCTCCCTCCTCATCATCTCCTCCGTCTCCCGCCTCCTCTCTTCCATCTCGCGCCTCTTCTCCTCCTCTCTCTCCCTCCTCTCCCTCTCATTCTGCTCATAAATCCTCTGCAGTTCCCTTTCATGAGCTTCCTGCATCTGTCTCTCTACTTCTTCTCTCTCTCTGCGGATTTTCTCCTCCTGCTCCTTCAGGATTCGTTGTTTCTCCTCTTCGATTTTCCTCTCAGCCTCCTGGAACATCTCGTTGGTGTAGTGGCTTCCTCCGTTCTTCTGGATGATGTCTCTGATCTTCTGCAGGAGCTGGAGGACCTGAGAGTTTTCACCTTTCACCTTATTGTTGAAGACATGGTACTGACCATTGCATCTGGCCACGAGCTCCTGCAGATCTGGACTGTCAGACAGGAACTCTTCAATCGTTGAGTCTTCCAGATCATCTCCATGAGTAAAGAGGACCATGCTGTATCTGTCTGCTGTAGCTCCAAACACTTCCTGGACCCGTTGCACCGTCTGCTTCTCCTCCTCGGTGTATCTGGTCAGTGAGATGACCACCAGGAAGATGTGGGGTCCAGGAGAAGCGAAGGAGATGCACTGACTCAGATCTTTGGTTGTTTTCTCCTCATCAAACCTGGTGTCCAGCAGACCTGGAGTGTCGATGACGGCCACCTTCTGCCCCTCCACCTCTGTCCATTCTTTGGCACACTCCTCAGTTAAGGACCTGGGACTGCACCTGGATTTAAAGCAGTCTCGACCCAGAATGGTGTTTCCACTGGCACTTTTTCCAGTGCCGGTCTTCCCCACCATCACTATCCTCACCTCGCTGTTGTTTATCAGCATCGTTCCTGGAAAAATAAACAACAGAGGGTTTGAGACAGAATAAAACTTTACTATAGGGAGACAGAACAGCTGATTGAAGAGCTGAGGCAGGAGAGTTCAGCTGATGATCAGCTGAAGAATGATGCTTCGAAGAAGTGATCAATGCTGAAATATGGTTACCAGAAATTCATGCTCTAGTATTTATACTAAAATTAAAATATTGACACCTTAATACTTCAGTCATTTAAATATATGTTTAACAAGAACACAGTGAAAAAAACTAAAACTATTAAAATCTTGTCTAAACCAAACCCTGTTGGTTGGAACTACTTTTTGTTCCGCCTGCGTTTTGCATTAGCAAATGCTCAGTCAGTCAGTCTTTACATGTTGTTCAGTGGCCTCATGTTCATATGCTCATGTAATATAAATCAAGATATAAGGTTTTATTATATAGTAGTTCTTGATAATTAAACAATAGTTTGTTCTAATGGTTTTATTATTACCAAATCTTTTTATAGTTTAAAGCTCAATTTTTATTTATTTTGTATGACTGTGTCCTCTGGTTCAGCTCAGAAATATTGGGACACGACATCAACATACCTCTGAATTTAAAATTAATAAAATTCTGATGTCTTGTGAAGAAGTGGTTTGAAATGTAGTACTTAATTTTTTTATTTATCACACATTAAGGTATGTTTGCACAAAGCAGTGCTGGATCGGTATGGCCTATACCAACCTGAGTTTTACTAAGTGTCAGATCCAGAAAGGAACTCAGTGGTATCAGACTTCTCAGCAGTGGCACCTGCAGAAATTTATTTTAGAGGGTGGCCATTGAAAAACCAGGGGTGAACTAAAATCTGTATGCTATGACTGACTTGAGCTTGGTTGGTTTGAACCCCAGATGCAGGATTGAATGAGGGTGGTAAAAGGTGAAAAAAAAGGTTTTATTAACAAAAAACAAAGCGCTGACGTGGCAGCAATAATACATGCTGTACTAGGACTGGGCATGAGACAACACAACAGAGAACAAAGATCTGACAAAGACTGAAGACAGAGAACAGAATATAAAGGAGAAACTAATGAGTACAAACAGGAAACACCTGGGGGAGAAACATGATCAGGTGTGAGTGGGCGGGGCTGGAGCAAAGACAGGCAGGGGGAGAAAAACAGATGACAAGACAGAAAGCTAGAATAAAAAAAAACACAGACACAAATCATAACACTGTAACAGAAATTCTATCATGCTGCTGTTAAACAGCAACACAAGAGTTAGGACTTTCCACAGATGTTCACATGATTATGTGACGTCCAGAGACCAGAAACAAGAATAGAAACTGTTTGAAATTCCACAACAGTCCAGTTCTAATATGTTCTGTATCTCTACTCATGGAATGACATAAAATTGTCTTTCATCAATTTATTTCAGTGGCATCAGAAGTATTTGTAATGTGCAAGCAATAGAAACAGCCAAAAATGAAATAATATTTTCAGGTAATTGTGTGTGTGTGTGTGTGTGTGTGTGTGTGTGTGTGTGTGTG
>NW_013952954.1:331409-335790 GCF_001266775.1 Austrofundulus limnaeus
ACACAACCCAGAAAAGTCCCAGGTCCCAGGCTGGGATTTGATCTCACACCCTTCCTGCTGAGAAGCAACAACTTTACCAAATGTGCCACTTAATTTTATATTTATTATATAATTATTTATAATTAAAAACTTATTTATGTATAGAACCATAGAACCTCCATCTTATTGTGGAGAACATTGGTTTTAGAATAGTTGTCCTGATTCAGAGACTAGATTTTAAGTTTTATTTTAAAATATATTTATAGTTGTAACCCTTAATTTTTACACACTATTTTATATTTACATATATGTTTATCAAATAAAGTCTAATGTTACAACTAATCATGGATCCCTTTAAGGTTATCCTCTTTAAAACACTCTCATTAGCAGAACTGATTTAACCCAGAGATCACAGAATAATTGATGTAAGTTAATTCAAGTTACTTAAAAAAAAAATAAGTTTAAACTCACCAAAGCTGTTCACCTGAAGCCAAACCTGTTTCTGTTCAAAAGAACAGAGTTGAAGCTGATGAACGTAAACTGACTGAACTGACAAGAACTTTCCTTTATAGTCTTCAGCCAACGCACACGCACACACACCGTTAAAATGAAAATGAAACTCTCTCTGCCCCTGCCAGCATTTCCAAGAAACAGGAACACCTCAGCAGACTGGAAATCCCATCAAAACTCCAACACATTCATTTATGAGTTGATATAATTTATATAACAGGTTACATTTTAATAAATAACAAAAATAACAAAAGATAACAATGAGTTCAGTTTTTAAAATTTCCATAAAAACCAACATCAGAGAGGTGAGGTGAGGATTACAGGTTTTGTGTGGAGCAGAATCCTTGTGACGTCTTGTGTTACCATGAGTGATCACAAGATGGAGAGATGGAGACAAACACAGGAAATTGAGTCATTTTATCGTTACAGTTTTTCTAGAACAGGGCTATACAAATTGCTCCGGCGGCCACAACTGATGCAGGCCAACAGCTGAGGGGCAGAACATCCAGCAGTTGGTCATCATGGAAACTAACCAGCTATTATAGAGATCTGTTACATTTGAAATAGTTTATTTTGCTGCATTTAATCATGAATACAACATACAGAACCCCATGTAATAAAAGTAGTGATTATAAAGCAATATCAAAATCAAAAATAACATTTGAATTGCTAAATTGCCAACATCAATTGCCAAATTCTTGAACCAATTTTCTTTTCACTTTTATAGTTTTATCTTCAACTGTTTGTAGTTGTAGTTTTAACTGTCTTGGGTTTTTATTGAAATGGGTTTTACCAGCTTCTAGCCAAAATTCTGACATTTCTGTAGATACCAAACATGTCCATGTTTAACTAAAATAACTTATAGTAATTAAAGTAGAAAACTGGGGGTTGGGCCTTAAGAGATGAATGAACCAATTGGCAGGCCGAACTTTGGTCACTCACAGGCCGGATGTGGCCCGTGGGCCGCCGGTTGAATAACCCTGTTCTAGAATGTTTTCACACATTTTCTGGTGCTTTTTGGGCAGATTTTCTGTTCCTGAATGCAACAGCTGAGCATATTTGGTTTCAGCCACTGTGTTCAGCTGTCAGTCATCAGGCCACACCCCATGTCACCTGAGGCTCCACCCCCAACAACAAAACAAGGCCAGAAGTTTGAAACTAACTAACTAACTAACTAACTAACTAACTAACTAACTAACTAACTAACTAACTAACTAACTAACTAACTAACTAACTAACTAACTAACTAACTCTCTCACTCTATAATCTGACAAATAATTTGTAACTTTTCTTTTTCTAGTTTCAACTCTTTTTATTTCTTTTCAGTTTCAAAAATGTTTTTCAGTTTATGGCCAAACTTTATGGCCCCAATTTAGCTCCATACAATGCATGCAAACACTGTTCCCCTGGGAATCAAACTCAGGGGGACAGTTTGAAACTATTGGCTCTCTTTGTTCATGTCATGGTTAGTAACGGGTAGATGAGGCATCATGACGTGTTTTGACACATTGCCAAACTACTGATACTGTGTCACTGAATACTGACACCTGCTGGACCTTAAAAATCCCTACAGACAGCCAACTGTAGTTGACAGACTGGACTGACCCTGATTTGATAACCTAGTACATAGAATAATATAATTTACACCAACGAGATGTTCCAGGAGGCTGAGAGGCTGACCGAAGAGTAGAAACCACGAATCCAGAAGGAGCAGGAGGAGAAAACCCACAGAGAGAAAGAAAAAGTGGTTCAGGGGGTGAAGAAAAGATATGAAAAAGAAATGCAGAAAATGAATGAGATGATCCAGGCTGAGAGAGGGAGGGAGAAGAGGGTCAGGGAGGAGATAAATGAAAAGAGGAAGAGGGACTGTTAGAGGATGATGGAGGAAAGAGAGAGAAAAAGGAAGGAGAAAGAGAGAGAAAAAGGAAGGAGAAAGAGAGAGAAATGACAGAACAGATGAATGAACTAAAGGAGAAGCTAAAAAAAAGAAATACAAGAACAAAAACAGTATCTGCAGTCGGAGTATGAAAACAACGCTCGAGAAAAAGCTGAGAAAGTTGATTTTTGAGGAAAAATTAGATTTTTTTAAACGTGTCGGAGATTCAGTTACATCAGCGTTTACTTTTTCTGCAATCTGAAGTTGGGTGTAGTTGCAATTGGTTGTGGAAAAATATCAACATATCATTGTTTTCATAAAAAATAGAAATGGTCTAAACTGAGTTTGAAGTCTTCTTCCTTTTCAATTTACAAAAGTTCCACCCAAAGTAACATTAGTATTGATTTAGTCTCTCATTTATATCTGTTGTTTAAATTTCTTGGATAAATCAATTGTTTTTTTAACTTGTTGGTTTAAAATGTTCAAGTTCTCATTTGAAAACTGTGATCTCTGTGATTAATATACTTTATGATTAGGTTTTTAAAATACTTTATGACAAGGTGGCCCACCAAGAATATTGAAATGATATATGAATTGACACAACATACCAGAGGATATATTTGCATGTTGTGTTGTTTCACAAGTTAAAATAAAATTCTGCAGGAAGCAAGTAAACATGCTAAAAAAACTGCTACACTCTCACTACTCAGAGACTTTCATCTTGAAGTAAAGGGGATGTCAAAAAAACACTGAGTTGTCTTTTCCCCTCTGTCCTACCTGAGACCCTCTGTCCTACCTGAGACCCTCTGTCCTACCTGAGACCCTCTGTCCTACCTGAGACACTGAGACCCTCTGTCCTACCTGCTGCCCCTGACTCACTGTACCCAGCTCCTACATCAACAGACATGACGATAGATTAAGTATTAGTTTTTTTATAGCCACGTCAGTCAGCTTTAAAAAGTCAATATAATAACATGAAATAACATAAATAAATACCTGATCACTATTTGTTCTTTGCATCATTTCACTGTTAAAAAGGAAACATTTTCTGACCATGAAGCTCTGTTTTTATGCAGAAAATACAGAAACTCTAAAAGAAACTTAAACTTTTTTAATGTGATGAATTTATTCTTGCTAAGATAATAAAAATGTACTATTATAATATTTATAAGCTTTACTATAAACAGGTGTACTGAAGCAGGTAGACTAAATAACAGAAATATTTGGTGACTCATGAATGTAAATTATAATCAATAAATATCAGAGTGGACTTGGACTTAATCTTAGGATTAAAATACAGTTTAACTGATTGAAAACAACTCAATAATAGATTTAATGCTATCACTAAAAGTGATTGCTAACATTAGCTGTGATACTGTATGTGACTAAAGCAGAAAGCTAAATTTTCATAAGAAATACAGCTGTCCTGTGGACTTATTTCTGGTTCTTTGTAAAGAATAATTGGATATTCTGTTAATGAGACTGACGTTACCTGCAGCAGCTCCAGGAGCACTGACAATTCATCACCACGTTGTGTGTCTGCACTGTGTGTATGTGTGTGTGCACATCTCAGTGAGCCAGAAGAAAGACAGGGAGGGGGCGAGGGGGGGAAGTGACGGACTCCGGGACATGCAGCAGCAAGCAGGACGACACCAATTTTTTTTATTTAAAAGTTCTAGTGCGACCAGCACTTTTAACCAGCTGAGCAGACCAGCCAGCAGGCAGGCAGACCTCCCGGTTCTCCCAGTAGTCTGTCCAGGTCAGCCCTCAGCTCATTCAGTCTGGGTTTACTGACGTTACACTTGTAGCCAGTTGCTGTTGGGCAGATTAAAACATTTAGCTCCTCCAAGAGGGGCCCCCAGAATGTCCAATATGTTGGGTGGACAGTAAAATAAAGTTCATTCTTTCAGTTTAAATTATCATCCATCCATCCATCCATTTTCTGTACACGCTTCTTCCTTTTCAGGGTTGCGTGGGTCACTGGTGCCCATATCCAGCAGTCACAGTGCGAGGGGC
>NW_013952954.1:336693-341632 GCF_001266775.1 Austrofundulus limnaeus
TGGCTTCTGTCCTGTGTGGATTCTCATGTGTGTGTCTAAACTGCTCTTTCTGGTAAACCTTCGATCACACAGCTCACAACAAAATGGCTTCTGTCCTGTGTGGATTCTCATGTGTGTGTCTAAACTGCTCTTTCTGGTAAACCTTCGATCACACAGCTCACAACAAAATGGCTTCTGTCCTGTGTGGATTCTCATGTGTGTGTCTAAACTGCTCTTTCTGGTAAACCTTCGATCACACAGCTCACAACAAAATGGCTTCTGTCCTGTGTGGATTCTCATGTGTGTGTCTAAACTGCTCTTTCTGGTAAACCTTCGATCACACAGCTCACAACAAAATGGCTTCTGTCCTGTGTGGATTCTCATGTGTGTGTCTAAACTGCTCTTTCTGGTAAACCTTCGATCACACAGCTCACAACAAAATGGCTTCTGTCCTGTGTGGATTCTCATGTGTGTGTCTAAACTGCTCTTTCTGGTAAACCTTCGATCACACAGCTCACAACAAAATGGCTTCTGTCCTGTGTGGATTCTCATGTGTGTGTCTAAACTGCTCTTTCTGGTAAACCTTCGATCACACAGCTCACAACAAAATGGCTTCTGTCCTGTGTGGATTCTCATGTGTGTGTCTAAACTGCCTTTTGTGGTAAACCTTTGATCACACATCTCACAACAAAATGGCTTCTGTCCAGTGTGGATTCTCATGTGTGTGTCTAAACTGCCTTTTGTGGTAAACCTTCGATCACACATCTCACAACAAAATAGCTTCTGTCCTGTGTGGATTCTCATGTGTGTGTCTAAATTGCCCTTTTGAGTAAATTTTTGCCAACACAGTTCACAACCAAAGTGTTTCTGTCCTGTGTGAATTCTTGTGTGTTTGTTTAAATTGCTCTTTGTGGTAAAACTTCGATCACACAGTTTACAACAAAATGGCTTCTGTCCTGTGTGAATTCCCATGTGTGTGTTTAAATGGCTCTTTGTGAAAAACCTTCGATCACACAGCTCACAACAAAATGGTTTCTGGCCTGTGTGGATTCTCATATGTGCGTTTAAATGGCTCTTTGTGAAAAACCTTCGACCACACAGCTCACAACAAAATGGCTTCTGTCCTGTGTGTATTCTTGTGTGTTTGTTTAAATGGTTCTTTGTGATAAACCTTCGATCACACAGCTCACAACAGAATGACTTCTGTCCTGTGTGGATTCTCAAGTGTGAGTTTAAATTGCTCTTTTTGGTAAACCTTCGATCGCACAGCTCACAACAAAATGGTTTCTGTCCTGTGTGGATTATTATGTGTGAGTTTAAATTGCTCTTTGTGGTAAACCTTCGATCACACAGCTCACAACAAAATGGTTTCTGTCCTGTGTGGATTATTATGTGTGAGTTTAAATTGCTCTTTGTGGTAAACCTTCGATCACACATCTCACAACAAAATGGTTTCTGTCCTGTGTGGATTCTCATGTGTTTGTTTAAACTGCTCTTTTGGGRAAACTTTCGATCACACAGCTCACAACAAAATGGTTTCTGTCCTGTGTGGATTCTCATGTGTTTGTTTAAATTGCCCTTTGTGGTAAACCTTCCATCACACAGCTCACAACAATAGGGTTTCTGTCCTGTGTGGATTCTCATGTGTTCGTTTAAACTGCTCTTTGTGGTAAACCTTTGATCACACANTTCAGGGTTGCGTGGGTCACTGGTGCCCATATCCAGCAGTCACAGTGCGAGGGGCGGGGTACACCCTGGACAGGTCGCAAGTCCATCACAGGGCGTTAAATTATCAATATATTTGAAATAAATTACTACACCAATTGATTGAAGGGCCAATTTCATTTGGGGAAAAAAAAAAACAGGACTTCCATGGGCCCCTCTCCCTCCTTGGGCCCTGGGTACTGAGGTCCACTTTCCCCGCACTTCCACGCCCATGCTCACGTTTGGACAATATGTGCTTATCTCACTGGCTGAATGTTTGTGCACTTTAATGGTTAACTGTTTTGCTCCAAGTGTTATTTCTTGGTTGTGTCATGTTGTTTTTCAGTCCCTAGATGCTGGTTTTCCTCAGGGGGCTGATTACCATCTTCCTGGACTTTTGCTAAGTATACAGCTCCTCCTTCAGGCAGGAACGGGATCCCTCCAGGTTTCCTGTGCGACGTCTGCAAAGGCTCTGTCTCAGTGACACTTCTGACACTGAGATATTTTAGATGTTGGTTTTTACTTTTACTCCTTTACTTTTATGATTCTTTTGCTTTTGTTTATTGTTTTTATGGTTTCCTAGAGTTTTATCCTGTCCAGCTTCCTGGTAAAGGTTAGGTGGTTGCCAAGCTGAGACTTTCTCAGAGGTTCCTCCTACGGCAGTCACATTTTATTAATTAGTTCCTTTTCTACAGTAGTTTTGTGGTAAGCTGAGGAGGGGACATTCTGCTTTCTCATGCTCAGTACGCCACAAAGAATTAGGTCAGGTAAAGGTTCCTGTTTCCTGTTTGGATTGGTGGTAAGGTCCAGGAAGCTGAGCATTAAGATGTTTACAACGTCTATTTCCTATTTCCTATTTCTTGACAGAAGGACAGTGTAGCAGTAGTTTAGAATCAAATTAGAAGTTCAAGTCAAGTCAGTTCAAGTCATCTTTATTTGTACAGCACAGTTAAAACAGATAAACTGTTATCAAGGTGCTTTACAACAAAAAGAAAATTAAAACAGAACACTGTAACACACAGCAATGATGACAATAAAAACAGCAAGTAAAAATAAAATAAAAATATCATCTAGTGAATGAGACCAGCATTAAAAGAAACACATAAACTGCACTAAGTCAACTCACTCAGTATGAAACACCAGAGAGAAAAGATGGGTTTTTAGCAATGACTTGAAATGATGAACGGAAGCGGCCTGCCTAATGTTGACGGGCAGGTTATTCCAGAGTTTGGGACCGATGACTGAAAATGCCCGATCTCCTCGGAGCTTCAACCTTGTTTTTGGAATCTCCAAAAGCATCTGATTGGATGATCTCAGAGCCCTCGAAGGAGCGTATGGTTTCAGTAGCTCTGAGAGGTAGAGGGGTGCAAGGCCGTTTAGGCATTCAAGAGGAGGGAGGAGCTATTGTTTCGATCTTAAGATTTTAGATTACATTTTTTCTTTTTGTTTTTTTCTTTTTCTTGGTGCACAAGCCAGTTATTGCAAGAAATAAAGAGTTGAGTTCATGTCTCATGAGCTCTGTGATTTTTGATTGAAATGATTTTGGATTGTTGGGGTGGAATACAGTTTTCCTAGATGGGGTGGAAACTTAATTTACATTTTTTGGTGACGTTATTTCTTCATTTTTTTTCTTAAGTTCATAAAGTTTTGTGGTTTTAATAATCATTTTTTGCTATTGTGATTCACTCAGTCTGTTTATTTTAAAGATTAATCCATCCATTCTCTGTACACGCTTATTCCTTTCAGGGTTGCGTGGTTCACTGGTGCCCATATCCAGCAGTCACAGTGTGAGGGGCGGGGTACACCCTGGACAGGTCGCAAGTCCATCACAGAAGATTAATGCCTTAAGCATTTCTTCTAATTGACTTGTCCTGATTTGCATTAATTAAGGTTCATTTGTTGCCAACTAGTCATTATTAGATTAACGCCCACATCCAAAGTGGATGGGGGGACATATGCAACTAAAGATCTTTTTGCACGGGACAAGATTACGTTTGTGATGTTGGTTAATTTTTGGACCAGTTAAATTCATTTAGATTTTTGACATTTATCCCATTGATTATTGATTTATTGGAAGGTGTTTCATTTATCATGTATGATTTGGTTAAATTTACATTTTTTGATATTATCAGTTTGGTCGTTGATTAGTTACACTGTTTGCCTTATTTTACATTGCACTTGTTGTTTCTTCTAAATTTATGTTAAGAGTTTATAATTTCATTAATTTAGTTGATCAATGACTGATCAAGAGGAGGGGAGTGTGCTGGAAAATAATTATACCTCTCTGCCTGACCATTAAGTTCACACTGCCTTGACATTTCTATCTGTATCTCTTTGATAACTGCTACGATCTTTCATAATCTGTACTTATGATCCTAAGACCCATTTGATGTCTAAGGACCTTGTTCCCATTTTCAGCTACTGTAAACCTGTAACTCTGTCATTGGTTTGTTCGAGGCTCCGCCCGGATGATAAAACTGTTTCCTGTAGCTACTGCTAGTCAGTTTGCGGTGTGCTCAGGGCTCTGATTTTCCCTGGTCACCTCGCGGCTCGTCTTGCTTTTGCAAAACCTTTTATTAAATCATCAACGACCATCTGCGCAGTGCACTTCTTTTTATTCACGTGTTTCTGCCCGTTAATAAATATTTCCACGACAATCAAGAAAGAGCTGGACCTGCTGCAGCCTCCAAAAGTGTGGATGGGCTTTTCCAGAGGCTGGCCCGCTGCACATCAGTAGAAGAACTGGAGGAAATGTAGAGGAAAGCCACAGAGAATGCTGCATCTGCGGACCTGGAGCCCTTCAATAAATCCCTGGACAGACAAGAAAGAGGAAAGCAGCAGCAAAGTTTGATGCTGTTGCTCCAAAAGCTCCTGATGAGCACATTCCAGGAGTTCTACTGAGCTAAAGTTGATCTGTCTTTGGAGACTCCATGACACAAGAGCTGTACAAACACTTTAAAGGAGGAGAGAACGCTACATGTGAAGTCTGAAATGTCCTCCACTGCCTGACTGTCCCATAGAACTGGACAAACTAACAGTTCCCCCAAAAGCAGCTGATTGTTCTCTGACCTGATGACCCTGTGGAGCACGTTCCTTTCTGAGGAGCTGCAGCTGCCGGACCACACAGTCTGTACGTAAGTACCTCTCAAGGAGCAGTGGTAGAAGGTGAGGAGCTGATTTAAAGGCACAGTGTGTAGGATTTTGTCAATTCTTTTAGCTGAAATTGAGATAATCACTAATGACAATAATAAAAAAA
>NW_013952954.1:342632-344300 GCF_001266775.1 Austrofundulus limnaeus
GCACGCACGCACGCACGCACGCACGCACGCACGCACGCACGCACGCATGCAGAGCTCATAGTCTGCCCCAGTCTGCACCCCAGCTGAAGTTAAGTTTAGAGCACAGTTTGAAATGTACACCAAAGGAAAACTGCATCACAACTTTTAAACTGTGGTCAGAGCAAATGTGATCTGCACCATCTGTTTGCTGCATGGCGGCAGCTCTACCGTAACAGCGAGAAAGGACCAAGAGCTTTTTATTTTAATCCAGCAGGGAGAACAATACAGGTGTTCTTCTATGCCTCTGTGAGCAGTACCAGCATTTTTTAAAATAAAAACGTGGACACGCTAATTACTGTGTGGTTTCAAACCAAAAGTAAAAACATGGCGCTCACTGCGCTCCCGTTTGAAGTGAAACAACACACAGCTGTTCTCTCTACCACTCATAGTCTGACACAGCGGACAGAAACAGCTAAATTAGACAGTTAAAACACATTAGAAGTTCATAACTCATCCTTGTTGTTGGCACTCTGTGGAGATTGTGTGCTGAGGCTGTCACTGTTAACAGTGAACACCAGAGGGCTCAATTAACAGCTTTCTTTGAGGCACCGAAATTAGAGTTGTGTTTCAGTCTGTGTACTACCATTGATCTTCGCCCCGGTGCCATACTGGAACCGAGTTTCAGTACCCAACCCTACCCCCAACCTTTATGGATGAAGGAGCGTTAGCAAACAACCAACGTTAGCTCTTCCACACGTCATCATAGTTGGTGGCAGAAGAAATATTAGCTTGTCACCCACTACTATTATTATATAAATAAATAGTTCTAGATGTAATGCCCACCATGGTTCAAGGTCCATACAAGCCAGTCAGATCAGCCATGAATAGTTAGGCAGGGACATTTTTCATTGTTTAATAAAGAAAAGAGATTGTAAACACATTAAAACCTTCCATACAATACCCTGAAGAATGCATGTCTGCAGTGTGGTTTATAACTTTATACATATCTGCACACAAAAATCTGGAGTAACAATACAAATTTTAAAGTTTTTTGGTATTCTCTCCATTAGGGCTGGGCGATATGGCCTAAAATCAATATCTCGATATATTGACCAGTTCACCTCGATAACGATAAATGCACGATAACTCTTACCAACCCCCACCACACACAAGTACAAGGTATAGTATAGTCATAACACTATACAATGTGTCAATGTTCTTACACAGCAAAATCAAAAGTGTTAGATTTCCAGTGTTAGTGTTGTCTGTTAAAAATAGTGTTAATTCAACACTTCTTGGTCTAATTCAACAATGTAGGAGTTGGTTCCCCGAAAGAGTTTGTGTTACTCTGAAGAGTTAAATCTAAGCAACTCTGTTCAGTGCTGATTTTAAAATCAACACTAAACAGAGTTTCTCCCAGAATTCCAGAGTATTCTGGGAGGCGGGTGGAGGCGTATTTGTGGCGCGCGATTTTCCTTTAAGAGCGGGGAGTCGGATACAGCAGCAGTCTCTCACACAGATTCTTGTCTGCAACATCGTGTTAAGGTAAGTCCCATGTTAAAGTTAACATGGTTTTTTGCATGCTAGTTTTTTCCGGTATCATTAATGTGCGTTTTGCACAAGGGTTGATTATTGTAACAACTTGATTAACGTTAGAAGTATGCGTTTGTGTAACACGCATACTTCTAA
>NW_013952954.1:347763-348253 GCF_001266775.1 Austrofundulus limnaeus
ATGCGTTTGTGTAACACGCATACTTCTAAATCACCAACTGCTTGCTGTCTTAAAGAGATACACACAATAATTTTGGGAATTTTCAACAGTAGTAATGTCATGTTTATCTTTCAGGATGCTCCCACCAGTCTCTGTGCGAACTAAATATGCTTTGGGCATAATCTCTCTATTTCCCAGCCTCAGAGATCCATACTCAAACAATGGATATGTAAGTTTTTATATGAAAAGTTTGTATTCCAATTTATGGAGTAGTATGTTATGAACTTGATCTACAATTTAATATTTTTTTCTATCACAGGAACACTTCTATGACCAACAGAGTGGATCTGGCTATTTATCCTGGAGAATAAAAACGGTCCAGCGCAACACTACATCTCAGTCCCGGAGAGCCTCCACCAGCAAAACCTATCAAGATAGTCTAAAGAGAAAGAGAGCGGTTCCCTGCACTGATAAGCAGCTGACTGGTGAGGAATGTCATGAAGCGATATCC
>NW_013952954.1:349253-350592 GCF_001266775.1 Austrofundulus limnaeus
GCTGAAAGCACAGTCCAAGCAATGGTGGGATCCATGGAGGAACTTGTAAATGACATTCATAGGCAAGCGAGAGAGGCAGTTCTCAACTGTACTTCAGAAATGCAAAACACAGATTTGGAAAACAAAGTGGAGAAGTGTTTTGATCAACTAAAAAATCCATTTTCAATCCTTAACACGAGAGTCAAACGACAAAGGTTTTTTGAAGAAAAGTGGGAGATGGTTGAACCTGTAGAGTATGTTCTAGGGGTGCGGTTTGATGTTCGCAGAGATCATACAACAGGACTTTATAGTCAGGTCCCTGTAACAGATAAATTTGTGTATACACCTATTCTAGGAACCCTTAAATCTATGTTCAAGAATGCTGAACTGTGTGAAATTTTTTTGCAAGCCAAAATTCATGAAGAAGGCATTTATAAAGATGTATGTGATGGTTCATACTTCAAGAGTAACATTTTGTTTTCCCAGAAAAAACATGCTCTACAGATTCAACTCTATTTTGATGAGTTTGAGACAGCAAACCCCTTAGGTTCAAAGAAGGGAATTCACAAACTTGGTTGTATTTACTTTATATTGAGGAACCTTCCTCCAAAATATAATTCTGTGTTGATGAATATACATGTTGTGGCTCTTTTTCACTCACAAGATCTGAAGACTTATGGATTTAATGATATACTAAAGCCTCTTGTTGACGATCTTAAAATACTTGAAACACAAGGAATTGAGGTGCCTTTTTCAGACTCACCATTGCTTGGTTCTGTTATACAAGTAACAGGTGACAACCTAGGTTTACATGGACTATTTGGTTTTGTTGAGTCCTTCAGTGCTACATATTTTTGTAGATTTTGTTTGATAACTAAGGAGGAGTCTCAGTCTGTTTTTACTGAAGATGATGCTCGAATGATTTTTCGTACAAAAGAAATCCATGCAGAACATTGTGCAGCTCTTCAGGAAAATCCTATGTTGGGTTCAACATTTGGTGTCAAAAAGAAATGTTTGCTCAATACATTGCATTTTTTCCACACCTCTGATAACTATGCAGTAGATATAATGCACGATTTACTTGAAGGTGTAGTGCAGTACGAACTCAAACTTGTCTTTCAATACCTTGTCAAAGAGAAGTATCTTTCTTTAGAATCATTGTCACAGAGGGTTCAAAGTTTCAACTATGGTTTTATT
This sequence comes from Austrofundulus limnaeus, assembly GCF_001266775.1. NCBI lineage: Eukaryota > Metazoa > Chordata > Actinopteri > Cyprinodontiformes > Rivulidae > Austrofundulus > Austrofundulus limnaeus. Next base: position 350,430 of record NW_013952954.1, read on the forward strand.
GAGAGGAAAAAATAGACCAAGTGGGTTGAAAATGGATGAGGCTACCAAGGATCTTGGGTTAAATGCAATTCAGTCTTGGTGACTTGTGAGAAATACACCTCTTATTTTTGGTGATGTACTGGAAAGAAATAACTGTTACTGGAATCTGCTCCTCCTCTTGATT
>NW_013952954.1:351592-351937 GCF_001266775.1 Austrofundulus limnaeus
GTCCAGAGGTAGAGTGGAAAAATGGAGCGATTTTTGTTTGAATAATTGTTTAAAATCTGCCATTTCACCTAACATCAATAAAAGTGAACAAACCGAGAGTGTGGACATAACCTCCGTACCCAAGGTTTACCATGATTTAGATTCAGTTTTTAGCAAATCTAAGGCGCTTTCTCTCCCACCTCACCGACCTTATGATTGTGCTGTCAACCTACTCTCTGGAGCCCCTCTCCCATCCAGCCGATTATATAATATTTCTGGCCCAGAGAGAGAGTCTATGAAAAATTACATCGAAGAATCATTAGCTTCAGGTATTATACGCGCCTCCACCTCCCCTCTCGGGGCTGG
>NW_013952955.1:0-433 GCF_001266775.1 Austrofundulus limnaeus
TGACATCTGCATTTTCAAAGTGGCATTTTCTGTGTGCAGTTTTTTATTCTCCTTCTTATTTTCTGACAAGTCTTTAACTTTATTAAATAACTCTTTTTGCAGAGTCAGATTTTCCTTTCTTTGTGTTTGGATGTCTGATTTTTTTCTCTCCACCTCTTTTTTGACGGTCATAGTCTCGGTTTTTGAAGATGTCAGTTCTCTTATATTTATCTCCTAATTCCATGGATCGAAGGTAAGCTTTGTTTACATCATATAGGGTTTCAAAACCTCTCTCCTCGTTGTGTTTCATGGTAGAAAGGATATGCTTTTTTTAAACTATTTTAACCTGATCTTTTCTCTTTGCAATCGCCTCCATGTTTTTTACAGCGTCACAAAGCCTTTCGTTTTCCTCCATCAGAATATATTTTTTTTTTCTGCATGCATCGATTTCTCT
>NW_013952955.1:5311-5768 GCF_001266775.1 Austrofundulus limnaeus
CAATCTCAAACACTTCATCTCAAACACTTCATCTCACTTAATCTCAAACACTTAATTTCATTCTGAAAGTTAGGGTTACAGGCAGTCAGGCAGGCACCCACCCAGGCAGGCACCCACCCAGGCAGTCAGGCAGGCACTACCCCTTACAGGCACCCACCCAGACAAGGAGGCAAGCACCCACCCAGACAGGCAGGCACCCACCCAGGAAGGCAGGCAGGCAGGCACCCACCCAGGAAGGCAGGCACCCTCCCAAACAGGCAGGCACCCATCCAGGCAACAGGCACCCACCCAGGCAGGGTGGCAGGCACCCACCCAGACACCCACCCAGTCAGGCAGGCACACACCCATGTACCCACCCAAGCAGGCAGGCACCCACCCAGGCAGACACCCACCCAGGCAGGCACCCACCCAGACAGGCAGGCAGGCACCAAGGCAGGCAGGTACCCACCCAGGCAGG
>NW_013952955.1:7977-8195 GCF_001266775.1 Austrofundulus limnaeus
AAAATTAGCTTCATGATTCTGAACGCATACCTTAAAATTAGCTTCATGATTCTGAACGCATGCCTTTAAATCGCGTATTTCATCAGTTAAGGAGACAAGCACTTCATGGTTTATTTCCTCCACAAGCTGTTTGTCAATTGTTAACGGGACAGTCTGAACGTTCACAGAAGATGCAGACGAAGACGGTGGGTTTTCTCCAAACTTGGACAATCCTGTCA
>NW_013952955.1:9195-9679 GCF_001266775.1 Austrofundulus limnaeus
AGGCAGGCAGGCACCCACCCAGGCAGGCAGGCACCCACCCAGGTACCCATGCAGGCCGGCTGGCACCCAGGCTGGCAGGCACCCACCCACCCAGGCAGGAAGGCAGGCTGGCACCCACCCACCCAGGCAGGCAGGCAGGCACCCACCCACCCAGGTAGGCACCCAGGCAGGCAGGCACCCACCCACCCAGGAAGCCATGCACCCACCCAGGAAGCCAGGCACGCACCCAGGCAGACAGGCAGGCACGGACCGGACCTGACCAATGTTGAGATGAGACTTGGACCAAGACCTGAGTCCTGGAAATGTGCAGGCATTTTAACTAATATACTTTTTTTAGATATTTCACCTTTTTATCAGTTTTGTTTCCTCTGACTTTGGATGGGTCTGTATACATAGATGTTTTGTTGCCAAGAGGAGGAAGTATACCATCTGTCAGGTAAACTGGTTTCAAATTTTGTGGTGGAAATGTTATATCTGTGTTTAC
>NW_013952955.1:10063-12650 GCF_001266775.1 Austrofundulus limnaeus
CACCCACCCACGCAAACAGGCAGGCACCCAGGTAGGCAGGCACCCACCCAGGCAGGCAGGCACCCACCCACCCAGGCAGGTAGGCAGGCAGGCACCCACCCACGCAAACAGGCAGGCACCCACCCAGGCAGGCACCCACCCAGGCAGGCACCCACCCAGGCATCAGTTTGTTTCTTAGTATTTCTTCAGCTCAAGTTATCAGCATTTTGTGTCCCCCCTACATCCGTGCGGAGACCATAGATGTTTTGCTGCCAAGAGGAGGAAGTTTACCGTCTGTCAGGTGAACTGGTTTCAAGTTTTGTGGTGGAAACTTTTTATCTGTCTTAAATTCATTTCTGTGCCATTCAGAGGAAGGTATGAGGCGTTTCTGCCATAGTAGCTCGTCGTTCTTTATTTTAAGCTGTGTATTATCACTTTTAAGGGTCTTTATTTTGTCTTCGCAATAAGCATTTTTCTGCTGCAAAACCACAATATCGTTTTGGAGGGCCCAGTTAGCTTTTTGGTTTAGCCTCTGCTGATGAAGATCAGATCTCAGTTTCTGGATTTGAGATTCTTTTTCTTCAAGATTTCTTTCTAAATCTTTTTGCTTCTCAAGTTGTTTTATAGTACCCGGGGATCTAAAGTCTAGCTTGAGTTGAAGGTGCTGCGAAAAAAACTGTTTTGTAGCTTTCAGGGTATCATTGTCTTGCTTTTGAAGACACTTCTTAAACTCTCCCCTCAGCACTTGAGCACTTAGTTCCCCTGATTCCTGTTGTTGTGGACGTGTTCTGGAAGGTTCTGCTGTTCTCCCTGATTCCTGTTGTTGTGGATGTGTACTGGAAGGTTTAGACGGTTTTGCTGTTTGTCGTTGAAGGAGGGACATATTTTTATATGCTTCTTTCAACTGGTTAAAGTCATTCCAAAGTTGATTGAGTTGTCTATCTTTATTTAACAACATTTCTTCCTGTTTGTCCACCACTGCAGTCAGCGTTTTGTTCTCCTGTTCTGTTTGATTTAAATATTCCCCAAGCAGAGATTCCTTTTTCAAAGCAGAAATCGTTGTTTCATCTAGAGATTTTTTTAAATCTTCTAGTTTGATTTTGTTGTGTGACATCTGCGTTTTCAAAGTGTCATTTTCTGTGTGCAGTTTTTTGTTCTCCTTCTGATTTTCTGACAAGTCTTTAACTTTATTAAATAACTCTTTGTGCAGAGTCTGATTTTCCTTTTTTTCTGTTTGGATGTCTGTATTTTTTCTCTCCACCTCTTTTTTGGCGATCATAGTCTCGTTTTTTGACGATGACAGGTCTCTCTTATATTTTTGTTCTACTTCCATGGATTGAAGGTAAGCTTTGTTTACATCATACAGGGTTCTAAAATCTCTCTCCTCATTGTGCTTCACGACAGAAATGAAATGCTTATTTTTATTTAGATTAACCTGATCTTTTTTCTTTGCAATCTCCTCCATGTTTTTTACAGTGTAACAAAGTCTTTCGATCTCCTTCTTCTGACTAGATATTTTTTTTCTGCATTCGTCGACTTCTTTCTTGTAACCATGAATTTCAAGCTGATAACCTTCACTTGCCTCTGAAAGTTTATCATTTGTTTCATTGAGACTCTCAATCTCTTTCAAATGATAAGCTATTTTCCTTTTGAAACCTTTATTTTCTTCCTGGCATGTTTTAAGGTTTTCCTGGGATGTAGAAAGCATTGCCCTACATTTAGTCAGCGATTTTAATAAACTTTGTCTAGTTTGGATGCTAGTGTCAAGCCTCTTCTGATTCTCTCTTTCATCATGGACCAGCTTTTGTAAACTGTCAGCGCGTTCAGTTTGTGCTCTGATATGGTTTTTTAGAGAATCAATCTGGAGGTGAGAGTTTTTGATGGACTTTAAGTGCTCAGCTCGCTCTTCTTCCAGCCTTTGAATCTTAGAGCGGCCATCTTTACAGTCGTTTTCACTATTTTGAAGCAAACAACACATATTTTCACGAGCTTCTTTTTCGTTTGAATATTGACGTAAAATTTCTGCGTTCTGCATTTTAAGGTTTTCAATCTCTGCATCTTTACTTTTGGCTAAATCCTTAAAATTAGCTTCATGATTCTGAACTAACGCCTTTAAATCGCGTATTTCATTAGTTAAGGAGATAAACACTTCACGGTTTAATTCCTCCATAAGCTCTTTTTCAACTGTAAACGGGACAGTCTGAACGTTCACAGAAGATGCAGACGAAGACGGTTGGTTTTCTCCAAACTYGGACAATCCTGTCAATTCCTCGTTCTTGTTTGATCCATCCATTGTCTGAGATTTGATAAAGGTTGGATTTTTAAACAAAAAAGTCTGACCAAACTGGTTGAAAAATACCAGAAACTAAGATAAAACTTTACTGATCCCAAATATATGGTCACTTTTGTGTGTGACGTCACATGTACGTCATATGCATAAATTACATAAATTTCCATAAATGGAATGCGTCGCCTCTGCCGGATATGTGACGTCATACGTAAAAGAACGCATTCCGTTGGTCGCTCTCTCCTCCCTTCCTTCCTTTTTCTCTGCGACACAAAAAAGCGCAGCCGAGCAGCACACACACACACACACACACACACACAC
>NW_013952955.1:12715-14048 GCF_001266775.1 Austrofundulus limnaeus
CACACACACACACACACACACACACACACACACACACACACACATACACACACGTGTTTGTTCTTATATTCTCATGGGGACTTCGCTTTGACTTCCATTCATCTACCGGCCTAACTCTGACTACACCAATAGTATTTTCCCCAACGGGAACGGAACAGTGGGTCCTCACCACCAGGCTGTGTTTACAGTAGAGGCTCTGGCATCTTGTCGACGGGTCACGTGACTCTCGCGGATTCCTCACTGTGGAATGGGAATCTACGTGATTGGGACGTTTTTATTTATTTTTTCCCAAATCACTGCTACATTTATTTCAGGTATGTGTAGATACCAAACATTAACAATTTGTGAGTACAATACTATAATTACAAAGACACATTTATTACTTAAAGTTTATATTTTAAAATTGATATTTACGGTTACATTATATTCAGGCATTACACAAGCATCCTAAAACTGGTTCTAAATTTTAGTAATCGGCACTAGAATATTCACAAGTAGTTTTTTTAATTATTATTATTATTATTAGATTGGGACGGTTTTTGGATGAAAAGTTAACGGGAGCAGGACAGAAAAAAAAAACATAGAACAGGCGTCGCCATTTTGTAGTTCTCTTTCCACCAGCTTGCGCTGTAACGCAAGTTAAAAGAACTACACGACCCAGAAGGCAACGGTACATCCGGCCGCTGCTTTCAAAGAGCAGCAGAAAAGGAGGGCGGGTAATTTAGCTAAACAGTTAGCTAAGATAACTTTTCAGCTTCGACTGTGTTTGGTTAGTTTTTAAGCGTTTAAAAGAGCATGAAGGCCTATATCGTTTGTTGTTTTGGCCTTTTATCTGGGTGAAAATGCGAAAATTGTGACGTTTTTCTTCTACTGTTGTGGCTCAACCCTGTTAGCATATTATACTATGCCGAGCGGAGAAACCCATGTGGTTACAGTGGATTTGCAACGCGAAGTCAGAAGTAACGATCTTTCTATTAAGCTCACAGAATTGGCAGGAAAGTCGCAAATATGACAGAAGTTTGTGAGAGTTGTGTGACGGTGTTAACACGCTGTATGCTGCTTGTCAGACGTGCTAAGTTTCAGTCAAGTACAGCAGAGAGTCGGGGACGAGTGGTCTCAAAAGACACACCTGTAAGGTAAATTCAAATCTTCATTTGTCAAGAGCAAATTACCATCAGGTGTCAACAGTGTTGTATAAAGTACCACACAGTGATACTCGAGTAAAAGTACAAGTATCTTACCAAAAACTTACTTTGGTAAAAGTTAAAGTCTCCTTTAGGAATATAACTTGAGTAAAAGTCTTAAAGTATGTGATATTTGTTGTAGTTAAGTA
>NW_013952955.1:14271-15632 GCF_001266775.1 Austrofundulus limnaeus
TAGGAGGCTCAGTTTATATGGATAGTTTTTTATTTTTACAAGAACAAGATGCAATGAAAACAAGCAAAAATGAAATAAAAGTAACAACTTTATACTTCTTGTCTTTTTTAAAAATGTAAGAAGTAGAAGTAAAAAGTACGCTGAAAAATAATTACTCAAGTAAAGCACAGATACCTAAAAAAATCTACTTAAGTACAGTAACAAAGTATTTGTACTTAGTTTACAGCTGTGGATTTAAGACGGTTTGCTGTAGTACACAGGGGAAAGGCTTCATCGGCGATGCACAGGAGGTAACGTTCAGCTGGAGGACATCGTGCCGTGTGCACGCACAGTCTGCCGTCACGTTGAAGGAGAGACGATCAAACACCTGGTCATGGAGGAGCTTCAGCAGGTACTGTACTGCAGGGCTTCTCAACACATTTGGGTCTGAGGACCCCTTACAAGGGCGAAGAGAAGTTCAGGGACCCCGCTCATAAATCCCCCGCTGTTTTAAAATATATTTTGTTGAAATTTAACCCTTAAATGTCATGGAAATATATATTTTTATTAAGTTTATTATGTTTGTTTTATTAGTTCATTGTTTTCCATGCATTTTAAAAAATAAAAACCAAATTAACAATTTAGTGACATTTTCTGAGGACCCCCAAGATGCATCTCGTGGACGCCTGGGGGTCCTGGGACCCCAGTTTGAGAACCTCTGCTGTACTGCACTATTGTATAATACAAAAAGTTTACTCTGATGTCATAATTGATACATTTCCTAACACTAGATTTATTTTGAACTACTTCATCCCCTGCTATTTTAAAATTGTCATCTGTTTTACATACTTTAAGTGTTAATAAAAATGTACCTAATGCCTTTTATGCACACTAATTAGGGATGTGGATAAATGTTTAATCCTACACCAATATTAAATCTGACAGCGAATTCCAAAAGAATATTTCAAACCCTACAAAATAAAACCAAAATCCTGAGATTATCTGAAGTCTGAGGGAAGTTATTGATGTTTGTTTAGGTGAATCAGCTCATCTTTTCCAGAGTTGTAAAGTAACTAAGTACAAATACTTTGTTACCTTACGTAAGTAGAATTTTTGGGTATCTGTACTTTACTTGAGTAATTATTTTTCTGCATACTTTTTACTTTTACTCAATACATTTTTACACAGTTATCTGTACTTTCTACTTATTACATTATTTTAAAAGGTAGGAAGTAGAAAGTTGTTACTCCTATTTTATTCTGAGTTGTTATTATTTAAAAAATCTTCTCCTGATAAATAGTGTCTCCTGGATAGAGTGAATTTAATTGTGTTTGGATGAGAAGTATAAATATATACCATTCTGACACACTATTAGCTTGTAC
>NW_013952955.1:18986-20586 GCF_001266775.1 Austrofundulus limnaeus
ATGTGAGTGATGGAATCTAAAACAAAAATCCAGAAAAATACAATGTATTAATCTCCATGCAACTCAATGAGTTTTCACTCATTTACATTTACATGGAATCTCCATGCAACCTTCAGGTGAAAATNGACAGTGTCTTCAGTCGGAGGCTTCTTCAACTTCGCTGTAATACAGACCGCTACAGAAGATCTTTCCTGCCCACAGCCATCAGCATCTACAAAAAGTTTTTAGTTCAATGAGTTTCAACAACACCTAATTTCCCTCTGGGATCAATAAAGTGTTGTTGAATTTGAATTGAATTGAATAAAATTGGAGTAACGACTTCCTACTGCTTACCTTTTTAAAAAATGTAGTGAGTAGTAAAGTACAGATAACCAAAATTTCTACTTTAGTGCAGTAACAAAGTATTTGTACTTCGTTACTTTACAACTCTGGCGTCAAAACACTTTGCAACAAGCGCTATTCTGGATTAAAAAAACATACTTCAACATTTCAAATCCTTATCAAATTTGGAAGAAGGGCAGATAAAATAATGTCTTCATGGCAGCTTATCTCTTTAAGGTTCAATAGAAAAACTCGGGTGATTTACTTTGATCTGCTTTTCAAAAAATTGTCTGTTCAAAACGCATCAACAAAAATTAAAAACTGGAAGACGAGGCTGTAGCTAACTACCTGACGTCTGCGCACTTTGTTGAAACTTGTCGAAATAACAAAGCAGGAGGAAATAAGAAGCAAACGCACCGAGCAGCCTTGTACAGTCTGGTCACAGCAGTTTGGGAAGAAAATGGCAGCAGCTGCTGACGACATGTCAACATCCCTACACTAATCACCCTGTGTTTCTCTTACATCAGATCGTCTTTATTTAAAGGGCAAATACAATAAATACTGCTAATTCATTCATAAAATTGGGTAAAGTATGAAAGCATGTACTCCAACAAAGAACATAGTGTAACAATAACAACAAAAATACATGTCACAGAAGGAACAATACAAAAAGAGAGAAATATAAGTAGATGACTGTGTGTGTGTTGTTGTCTCTCACTATCAGTCTGTAGCAGGTGCTAGTTGTTGCTCTGTGTTGTCAGACACACTTTTTTGTCTGATTAAGAAATCTTTTTGTGTAAATTCAAACTTTTAAAATATATTATTCAATTCAGGGTTCCTGCACATCAGCTGTTTGTGCTTCCAAGCTGTGTGTTGGAGGAGGCAGAGGGCTCTGGGAGGAGGGAGACAGACTTTTTTCACCGACATCTCACAGCAGCGGGAGTGAATTTACCGTAATCACTGAATGCTGGCTGTAAAGAGCAGCGTCGCAGCTTGCAGACACAGTCAAAAAATTTCTGATGGCACAAACTGTTGCAAAGTTATGGTCTTTCATATCTTCATATCCTCTTTATCTGACGCTTGTTAAAACTCTCAACATGGGACTGACACATAAAATGGATTCATGCTCTTCTGTCGAAGTTCAGCTCAGTTTTTCAGTCAAAATCATCATTTATTAGAACTGAAAGTCTTTGTGTAGAGCAGAATATGAATGCTGGTGATGGATGGGGTTTTGTGTGTGTGTGTGTGTGTGTGTGTGTGTGTGTGTGTGTGTGTGTGT
>NW_013952955.1:21872-23295 GCF_001266775.1 Austrofundulus limnaeus
CTTTAAAAGTTTTGAATGAAAAAAATAAAATTACATTTTTTCTTTAAACCTTAAAAAACATTGTGCACCAACCGTCAAAACAGGGAATAATTAATGTAAAATGGGAGCTATAATAAATTTAAAGTTATGACATCATAACATTTATGAGGAGCACATTGTCTCTCACTAGCTTTTTGTCCCACATTCATTGTTTCAGGATCTGGTCAGCCTAACTGGAAGTTTCCCAGCTCCTGATGGAGAGCCACCATAAAGACTGGACCAAACAGTGTAAGGCAAGTTCTTTTACTTTGGTAGTTTTTCTGTGTCAGGAAGTTTCTCAGAGCTTTCCTAAACAAAAACAATATAAGGGCACAATTTTCAAATATGATCTTAGATATAGTTCAGCTCAAAGACCATGTAAACTATGATGGTATTTACTCAGATATTTACAGTAAGTACCATATCATACTGTAAAGGTTTTATGTAAAGGGGTGGCTATCTCTTAAAATACACTTCAAATGGCTGGAAAATGCAGAGTTTTGAGTTTGTTTGTTTTTTCACAAATTTCTGGGGTCTCAACATCTGAACCCTCCTAGACTCTCTTTGTTCTGCTGGTGCTCCTAGGTGAAGCTTACTGTTATCACTACAAATCATTTCTATACAACTAGTTAAATTAAATATATATGTACAACCTTGTTTTGTTGTTTTGTCACCATGAATGATCTGATGTTTAGTTGAGGTGTTGGAGATGTTACTGATASAACAGATGATTCTGGCAATGATCAAATGATGGTCTGGCTGCAATCAGATCTGGTGTCTTTACTTTCCTCTGTGGTACTAATATCTGTATGTACCAGAACACAACAATTCTGTAAGAGCTGTTCTTATGTCTGTTGGGAGCAAAAAACAGAGGAGCCTGGGTTAAAATTTAAAATCCTCTCGTTATATAAAATAAGAAAATAATGTGAGAGCATGTTTAGTTGACATTAAAAATTAAATATCAACAACATGTATTTTTAATAACTGCTCCTTACTGCTGACAGAAATTATTTGTAACAGCACATGATGTTATATCCTACACATTTTATTTATAAATCAATTTTATCCAGTAACTAATATAATGATCAACTAAACAACATATAACAATAGTTTTAAAAATGGACAAATACAGTGGGGAGAACAAGTATTTGATACACTGTTGATTTTTCAGGTTTTCCCACTTGCAAAGCTTGTAGAWGACTGTAATTTTTATCATAGGTACTCTTCAAATGTGAGTGATGGAATCTAAAACAAAAATCCAGAAAAATACAATGTATTAATCTCCATGCAACTCAATGAGTTTTCACTCATTTACATTTACATGGAATCTCCATGCAACCTTCAGGTGAAAATGAAGACCCCAAACCCAGACCCAAACCAGTGGTTATTCCGTATGTTGCGGGTG
>NW_013952955.1:24605-25960 GCF_001266775.1 Austrofundulus limnaeus
TGGAAGGATCCACATCCTCCAGTATATGGTCATTGGTTAAGAGAAGTTCTGTCTTACATTCATTTAGAGAAGATTAGATATACTGTTAGGGGATCTGCAAACAAATTTTTTGACATCTGGCTGCCATTTTTATCTTATGTAGAAAAGATTTCGGCAGATAATTTTGTGTAAAGGTTAAACATTGTTGTTTATTTATTTTTTTTTTTTGTACACAAACCTGTACCTTGTATTGAATGAGGTATGAATACAAGCTGTACTTATATTATGTAGTAGATCCGGTAAAGGAGGGGTGGGATGGGTGGGATTTTGGAGGTGTGTGTTTTGTTCTGTGTTTTTGTTAGTTTGTTCTTTTGTTTGTGTTAAAAAATGTAATAAAAAGACCCTGATCAAAAAATAAAAAAAACTGGATATACGCCTGAATCCACCCAGTTAAAGATGGTCCCCACAGAAGGTTGTCCTTTGCAACACAAAAATGCCTAGAACCAAATTTACATTGTGTGATTTCTTTGCTTTGCCTGTGGTCAACCAGGCTTTAGATTGAATGTAGACTCAGAAGTGGCTGCTTTGAAGTCCACTTAGTTCTGCTGTATCAGCAGAGTAACTTCAGCAGTCATTTATCCAGCTGTGAAAGTCTCATCCTGGGTTAGAGGAACTGAGACAAGAGTATGGACTCACAGATTGAGGAATTCAGGCTCAAAGACCACATTTTAACTTTTAGCAACAGCTTAACAGTTTTATCAACATTAGCTTTTCATCACTGAACATGTTTCAGCTTCAGAGAGGAACCAGTTTGCTTTTCAGAAACCAAACCCAGGTGAGCCCCATTCTTTAACAACAGGGTTCCCACTCCTTGGTCAACATCAAATTCAAGGACCTTTCAAGGACTTTCCAGTATCAATTTCCTCAAATTTAAAAACCATGCGCGACAGCAATTACCTGCTGCTTCCACAAAATGTTACCAATAAACAAGTGTAATATCATGTAAATTCAAATGAAAACTGAACAACATAGTCAGAATCAACGAAATAAAGTGGATTAAATGTATATCCTACATTTATATCCACAATACGCTGAAATGTAATTGTGTCCTGGGAGGTTCGGCAGCTCAGTTTGGGAGGAGGGGATGTGAACATGTCCAGACACTCTGTGAGGACAGGAGGAGCTGTGGTGCTCTCACCTGGGTTCAGAAAGAACGACCCGCCCTACTCTGCTCTGATTGGGTAAAACTATGACTATGGCTCACGTTATTTCTTGAAAGCCACATCAGTTTACTGTAATCCTGAGTTATCCACTGCAACAAATGTAAGTTTTTTAAAATTTCATTATTATTATTTTACAAATGATGAAAATCAGTC
>NW_013952955.1:26121-27401 GCF_001266775.1 Austrofundulus limnaeus
TCAAAAAACATTCAAGGACATTCAAGGATAAGTGTAATTTTTGGCTGTTTTCACAAACTTTCCAGGGCCTTGAAATCATTGTCAAATTCACAAACTTTCAAGTATTTCTAGGACCCGTGGGAACCGTGTAACAAGTATGGACTGCTTCAAATCTGTTGCTTTGTCCAAGATTCAGCCGAGTCAATTACTGAGACAAAGTCTGTAACTTTCACTTTGCTTGCTTTAAAAAAAAAAGCAGATGCATGAATCTTTAGGTAAAACTGTTTGAATAAAAATAAGAGTCAAATCTCTGTTATAAATATGTGTATTTATTTTTGTTTTCAAATGTGAAGCAATAAAAAATGTCCTCATCAAAACAAAACAAAAACAACTTGAGTGAACTTTAAGAAATTATATCAACTTAATAAACTGGAGTTACGTGACTGGAAAACAGAAAACATTAAACTCAAACTTTGACTCCATAAATAAATTCTTCACTGTACTCCAGAGTTAGAAAAATCACACATTTCACTTTGTCATTAAAAACATAATAAAGTCAAATATAAAATAAAAAAAAAGTATACAAAAACTTAACAGGGGAACAATCTGCAAAACCTTTTGAAAAGTAGGTTATGTGCTGCAGAAAATGATTAACATAAAAAGCAATATTTAAACAAACATACATCCACATCATCCATACATCTACAGCTGTGTGTGTGTGTGTGTGTGTGTGTGTGTGTGTGTGTGTGTGTGTGTCAGCCTCAGGGTTTGTTGATCTGACCCATAAACAGGATGGTACCTGCAGAACAGAGATGAGACAATTCATCAGATTTCTAATTTCAGCCTAAAACACAAATATAAACTCTAAATCAACTTTATTATCCACTTAAGGGAAATACAGTTTGTCACACAAATGGGGAAAAAAAACAAAAGCATAAAAAAATTGAAACTAAAAAACATGATACATAAATGACATTAGTTCAAAACAAATACTGACCAAAACAAAATGTTGATGCTAATCAAACTACATTTAATGAGTAAAGTTTGTGTGTTTACCTGTTGGGTGATGTCTGATGAGGAAGAGGAAAGGTCTGTCCACTGTGACCCAAGGAGGGGAGGACCGAGCCATCAAAACAGCAGCTGAAAAAATGTAGAGAAAAACAGTTAAAACATCTCAAAGACTCCAACTCCTTGGTATGATACAGGTGCTGGTCATAAAATTAGAATATCATGAAAAAGTAGATTTATTTCAGTAATTCCATTTAAAAATTGAAACTTGTATATTATGTTCATACATTACA
>NW_013952955.1:28888-30502 GCF_001266775.1 Austrofundulus limnaeus
CATTTGAAATATATGAGTTTGTATGTAATGTATGAATATAATATACAAGTTTCACTTTTTAAATGGAATTACTGAAATAAATCTACTTTTTCATGATATTCTAATTTTATGACCAGCACCTGTATGTGAAAAAGTGATCTGAAACTACAGATTTTAATCCATGCCCAGCACTATTGAAGTATACCGTAATATGCCGTAAAGTTTTTTTAGATTAATCTCAATTCATTTTGATTTACTTTTAAATCACTTTACTATTCTGAATGTGTACCTCTGTGTGTTGCAGTACACTGTGGCATTTTCTATATTTCTTTCTTTTAATCTTCTTATTGATAGTGTTTTGTTGTTTTTTTCCCTGTAGTTGACAACTTGGACCTCAGCATCTTTCATTTCATCCATCATGCTTTCTTTTGGAATGAAACTCCTTTAATTTCTTGATTAATTTCATTATTCCCAAAATGTAATGACTCAAAAGATATTTAGAGCATTTTTCAGGTATTTTATAAAAAAAATGTGAACTGCATGTTCAAAACCATTGGTCAGCCTCTGCAGAACCCTGAATCCTGTTTGTTACGGCACTTTTAAATTGAAATCATATCTCAGGTTCTTTACAGCCAGCTGTTGGTAAAACAGTTTGGGATCATGAGTGGTAGTGCGTTGCCACTCAACAGTTCGACAACAAAGGCTCTCATTGGCTGAGACGTGCGACGATGCCCATCTAAAGCCAGTCACGAGCAAGATCTCACCCCTCCACCAGGACAACTAGGTTTGTGTGTAACTGTGTTCATAACCAGTGAACGGAGATAAACATAAAGAAATAAACTGAATTAACAGGCATTTAAAAAATATTGCCGTTAAGCATTGGCCACGTTGTGACGGTTCCTGTTTTAATGATTTTATTGCTATTTATTTTGATTAATTTATTTGGGGTGCCAGTCAGGTATACCTCCTGGCAATTAGGATGTTTAACCAGTGTGTGGGATTTTACTGTTAGTTTTAATATATGGTTTAGAGTTTGTTTTAGTTAACCCGACACATCAGGACATGTAAATTACATAAAAGAAAATATAACTACACTAGGGTTGGGTGATATTGGCAAAATAATGAATCATGATTAATTGTGGTATTTAGCTGACACCGATTATTTTGACGATTAATCCTCTGGAGTCCCTGGACGTCCTGGTCATATGACCCATTTAGTGAGAAAGATTTGCTCTTCGTAAAAATCTTTTCCAAATTGTGTCAAAATCAGACTTCAGGCTATACATCAAATTTTAAATTGTGTTGATAAATAAATTACAGAACTTTTGTTTAAATGTTCGTCAGATTTGAAGCGGAGAGGAGCACCGACGGGACTGACCGGGGAAATATCCATCAGTCTGCCAGGTGGCATTAATCGTATTAATCGTCAAGTGTCAAAAAATAATCAATTAATGTTTTTCTGATGATTAATCGCACACGATACAATTATGCCCAACTCTACTACACACCCTGTTCAACTTTAAATAAACAAGTGACAAAAAGTGTTTTAAGACAAAGTGAGCACAGACAACTGAATAAGGTTTCTTCAAATATATTATTTACAAAAATAGAACAATAAACAAATCTGAATAGAAC
>NW_013952955.1:30976-34104 GCF_001266775.1 Austrofundulus limnaeus
CTCCTCTTCAGTATCGGAGTTAAACAAGCTGAGAAAAGCTGCGTCACACAGTGGTATCTGTTGTCCTCCCGGGGTGATGCTGGCTCTGAAGCTGTGGTGTCCTCTTCACGTAGCAGTCCAGCCTTTCAGAACCCATTGGTGATGGTGGACTCATTCACTCTGCTCCACACTGTTAGGATCCACTGGCAGACATCAGGAAATGACGCTCTTCACATTCAGCCAGATTTTGTGAATGATTTATCCCCGTCAGTCATCCAAGCCTCCCATTCAGCCCTGAGTGCTGCTTTAAATGCACGATTCACACTGATGTCCAGGGGTTGCAAAAACTTTGTTGTACCTCCAGGAATAACAGCAGGGATTGAGTTTGTTTTCTTGATGGCTGCTTTCACCGAATCCGTGATGTGGGCCCGCATACTGTCCAATATCATGTCTGTCGAAGATCTGTCGTGTCGTGTCTGCTACTAGCTAAAACAAAATGGCGCTACACCTCCGGCTAAGATGGCAGTATGGTCGCTCGGCTGTCGACTGCATGGGATTCCTTCCCCGGGGAGTGCAATGCCGAAAAACAAAAGGTCAGCAGCTCTTCACTCGACGTTTTTCCACAAACTGGTTCTGGATTAAGCTTTAAAGTTTTTATCAGTCAGATTCCACCGTGAAAAATGTCTGTTTTATCCCCTTTTATGAGTTTTTGGCCATTGACCATCTTTAAATCACCGCTTCCTGGTACAACAGTCGGCTCTGGAAGCGATCGCTTTTTTCTTCTTTTTTTTTTCTTCTTTTTTTGAAGCAAGTGGTTGAAGCAAATGGAGCATTAGAGCCCCCTGGTGGCTGAAGAAAAAAAATCCACGTATAAGCCGCACCGGACTATAAACTGCATGGTTCAAAGTTCAGGAAAAAAGTCGCGGCTTATAGTCCGAAAAATACGGCAATTGGTTTTCTTTAGTTTTATGTTATTTATACATTAATTTTAAGTTTTTAGTAGGAGACTTACGTTTTGTTTGTTTTGACGAGAGGTAACTGCGGTAGGGAAATGACACGACGAGATGAAGCTTTTCGGCATCGGTTCCAGCAGACTTTTTTTTTTGTTGTTGTTTGGTTTGGCTTCAGCATAACTTCCACGACTGAAAAGGTTTGTCCACAGAGGGTTTAAACGCTACGTTAAGGAGCTTTTGGAGAGCAGCTGCTCAATTCGGGTCTAGCCATCGAATGAACGAACACAACAGAGTGTGTTAAGGAAACACAAAAATCTAACCCAAAAATGTAACACTTACTTTCTTATCTATGTTAATGTTGTGTACGGATAAAACAAGCCGTGCAGCATTTTAACCAGTTAAAACCCAGTTTGCTTTATGTTATTTACAACATATTAACATTTCATATCTAAAATAGCCTAATTCTTTTGTTTTTTATTTCAGGAAACACAAAAAGTTTGTTAAATTTTAGGTTAAGTTTTTTGGTGGTAATTACAGTCCCTGGTGTTTGTTTATATAAACAACTGACTGAACACTTTATGAGGCAGTGCTGCATTGATGTAGAGTGAAATGCGAAGACATCTGGCTGCCCCTGCTCCAGACTCAAACTTACTGGTGGCAGCTGCTGCTTTTGTTCCTTCTTCATTCACAATAACTTTAGCTTTCTGCAGAGCCTTGGACACAAACACCGGTTCAGCACCTGAGAAAACAAGAGCAGTTCATTTTACTTTTAATTCTTTTAACCAGCTCAAGTTGTCTGCTTCGAAGAGGCTGTCAGTTTGTACTTCACACCACAAGATGGTGCTGCAGTAAAAAGCATCTGTGGTGTGTTTGAGTTGATAACACCACATGATGGCCATAGAGTGCTTCACCTCCAGATTCTTAGAGTCCAACGCAATTTGTGCCCAGCACTGATTCAGTTTTTCACACTCAACACTGAAACCATTCAGTTCTTAGCTGCTCTCAGCAGTAAACAACCAACAATCCTGTCATACTGTAACACTGACTCATGTCTAAATAACCTGCTGTAAACACATTCTTACTGCGTCTTAGTGATGGTGTTTTCACTCACTGAGGTGACTGAAGTCAGCTGCGTCTGCACTGAACATGTCTGTTACTCCCAGTGCAGACAGCGAGTCTTTCAGATCCACCTCTGCATCTGCAGTAAACCTACAAAACACAAACAGTTACTGTTTATCACGCTCAGAGCTGCAGGCTGGCTCACATGTGAACACGTCTTACTTGGGGATGAGCAGGCGGACTTTCCTCATGTGCATCAGCTTGGTCCAGCTATGCACGGTGGCCGTGCTGATGTGTGGGACGACCTGGGACAGAGTTGTGTCTTCCTCATACGGCACAACGATGAGCATGCTGATGGTGTTGCCGTGGTAGGGCAGCTCGATGACTCTGTATCTGAGCCCCTGAGGAGTGGTGGCTAAGCCTGAGAGAAAAAGACAGCTCAGTTACTTCAGAGAGAGGACACAGTACAGCTGAAAATAAAAAGCGTTTATTAAAGAAATGCATATCGCCCATCTTTCATGTTTTGGACTGTAATCATTTTATGTTGAGAAATAAGAGTTAGTGCTCAGAATATGTCTACTAGGTTTGTTATCTGTAGACTGACTCTCAGACATGTTTGAGTTTTTCAAGGTCTATCCATAGGAGCCATCTTGAATGCAGCTGATACAAACTAGAGAAATTGCATTTCCTGCAAAAATCCTAGTGTGAATGCTTCATGTTGAAAACTTAGTGTAACTTACCCCTCTGTGAAAGGATAACTCCGCCCCCAACGCAAATTTGAAAAATGCACAAAGTGGAGACTCTGAGGGGGGTGGGGGGGTGAGCGAGGTGTGGCCAGGAGGAGAGAAAGTTTTTTTTAAGACGAGACAACGTGACAGCTAGCTTTAGTTTACTTTGACAAGCTAACATTCATGAAAACATTTCTGAATGTTCTAAATAAATGACTTTGTAAAAAGTAAAGTTTCATGATATACATGCAAACTCACATTTAGCTGATACAACATGTAATAATGTAAAGTTCAAGCAAAAAAATCTGTTAAAATATGATTTACAGAAAGGTAAGTAATATCGCCAGCACCCACAGTCTCTCCAGGGCAAAAAGGAACTTTAAAGATCATCTTCTTCCTGGTCACCCCC
>NW_013952955.1:34546-36401 GCF_001266775.1 Austrofundulus limnaeus
GTTCGGACCGGTCCGTACCAGGACTTGCTTCAAAATTTTTCAGGAGCAGTTTGAAGAGCTGATCACGGACATCCACGTCTTTTTTCCATCACTGCCTCGAGGTAAGTTTCTGTCATCCTGCTGCCTGCTGCAGGTGTCCGGACATCATCCCGCTGCCTGCTGCAGGGGTCCGGACATCCTGATGTGTAAAACCCCTCAGCAGCGGAGGCACATGTTCTGGTTTATGTGCACTTATGGGGACTTATGGCGGAATGAGCCGCTGATCTTCAACTTTTATTATTTCCTGAACACAGTAAGGCTGTGGCTATGATCTATAATAAGAATAATAATTATTATTATTATGTGGAGCCGTGTGTGTGTGTGTGTGTGGACATGTTTTATTGCACATGTGGGGACAATATGTGTGTGCGAGTGTGTGTGTGTATTTTTGGCCCAATCTAAACTACGTGRCACAACAACCACAGTTTAAAACTCTTGAAGCACAAAGAGGATGTGTAAGTTAATTCAGTTTGTTTGATGACTGATAGACTCCATGTTTTCACTGTGGCTGAGGAGAAGGCAGCTTCTACCACAGCTACCATCAACAATGCTATGGCTAACTCCTGAATCTCTGCAGGGTGTGTCTCTACAGAGAGCCTTTTATATGAGCACAGTACTGTGACACGTCACAAGGTACTTCAAACGTGGTAGTCTTTTTTAAACCCCTAGATGGCAGCACCAAGCCGTTTTTGAACAAATATTGACGATTTAAACTATTTTAGACGAAAATGTCAAATTTAGGTCAAAAATAGCAAGGTATTACCCTTAAGACACAATTTGGGCAGGTTATTTGTTAAAAAAAAGTTGATTTTGGGGTAAGTTACACTTTAAGCTGAAAGCTGCTGAAACTGAGCTGAAAATATTTAAAAAGGAAAAGTGTTACACTTAACTTTGAAAAGCTGAAAGAAGCAAAAACGCATAACTTTGCGGAAAAATGGTAAAAAAAAAAGAGCACAAATCTAGTTGAAACCAGAAAACATCTAAAAGCTAAGAGCTAAAATAGCTTAATATAGCTGAAAACATCTGTAAGAAGCATAAATAACACCAGGTAGCAGAAAAAAGTAAGTAAAAAGTAGGAAAAAGCAGAAGAAGCAGATCTATAGCTAAAGTAGCATAAAAAAGCTAAAATTAGCAGGCACAAATTGAAATTACCACCCAGATACAGAAAGACTAGTAAAAATTTGTAAAACTAGCAGAAAAATATGCATACAAGTACAAAACAGAGATAATTTGTAGTAAAAAGGCTGAAATAACTGAAATGTTCAGTAAAACAGCTAAAAAGGAGCTGGATTTTTAAAATAAGCATAAGGAAGCATAAGAAGCACAAGTTTGCTGAACTTAGCTGAATAAAGTTGCTTTACTTTAGCTAATAGCAGCTAAACATTAGCTATAATTGCAGCAAATAGCTGAATTTAGCAGAAAGCATCTGTAAGAAGCATAAATTGCACAAAGTAGCAGAAAAAAGCACTAAAACATAGAAAAAAGGCGGAAGAATAGCGTAAAGAAGCAGAATTTTAGTTAAAATAGAAAAAAAACCTACAAGTAGCAAAAAATGTAGCTAAAATTAGCACAATAACATGAAAAAGAGCATAACCAGAACAAAATGTGTAAGGTGCTGTAAAGATTTAGAAACATTTTAATGGATTTTTATGATGTTTTAAATAGCTCCATTCATTTTCAAATGGCAAAAAACGTGGCTACAAACAGTGTAATAGCTTAAATATATAAACATACATACATACAGTGGTTTGCAAAAGTATTCATACCCCTTGAACTTTTCCATATTTTGTCACATTACAACCACAAACATAAATAT
>NW_013952955.1:38021-43932 GCF_001266775.1 Austrofundulus limnaeus
GGGGGGGGGGGGGGGGGGGGCCATCAGCTGATTCCACGGACATTTAAAGGCTGCACCCAACGCTGACAAGTTATGTCGGATGTCTCTGTCTAGATACAGACAGAGGCACATACAAAACCGACGGCATTAAGATTAGAACTAAATAAGTTTATAAGTCACCAGATCCACATGGCTCGGTTTTGTTGCACAGCGCTAAGCTGACGATGCACGCACGCTCGCAAGCTGGAGTTTGTCTACTTGACGTTTATTTTGGTGAAGTATTCTCCAAAGGCAGTACAGTTCATAACTTGTACAATGATGTGAAAATGAGAACAAACTCTTGATAAGTTAATAAATTAATTAAATGGGGAGCAGTGCGCACAACCCGTGTGGAGGGTTTACGCAAATTCTCCAGCTCTGGGTCGGGCTGTGACCATAAACCTGCCTGGCACGTGCAAATAACAGTTTGGCTCTGATCTGATCCCATCAGGGTCAATCAAATCAGCTTAAAAATAAAATAAGAATTTTGTATTTTGTGCCACATCTCTGGCCCAAACCTGTGCGCAACCATCCGATCTCCAGATGCACGCTGAGTAGTGGAGGAAAAAAAAAAAAAGGAGCCCATGGTTCTTTACATGTCCGGTCCAAATGCTCACCTATATTTGGCCCAGAGCAGATAACTTTTGCTGACAGAGTTGACAAAAAAATTGCGCTCTTTATTGTTGCTGTCCAAATGAAGCTGGAGTTTGCTGCTGTGCTGTGATGACAGGTCGCTTTGGAGAAAATGCTGCCAGACAAGGAAATGTCATTTTCCTCATTTTCCCCCTCAAAATAAAGTTTAACTACATTAATTAAATCGTTTGCTTTACTCACCATCTCTTGCGTAAAAAGACTGCGTTCCAGCGCAAGTTTCTGACCCGCTGTTCCAAATTCCAGTGTAGATATTATTCACGTGTTTAGTGTTTTTCATGGTCATTTATAAAGTTGGATTTACTATGACCATTATTCCTAATAAATGATTTAAATAAAACAATCACAGGAGAAAACTTTCATTGTTGCTTGATGATGAGTCGATACAGGTAAAGCTTGATGCGTAATTAAACTTTGTTAATAATAATTTAAAAAAGTATAATCATTGCTAATTAAACTTAGTAGACATAATCTGTTTTTATGAGAAAATACAACAAATGATTAACAAAAGCAGGCTAATGTGCCTCCTTTTCACTTGTGTCAACACTGATTCAGGAAATTAATGTCCATTCCATTCATATTTATAGCTCACAAGTGGCTGCTAATGAACTGGAAAATATCTAAAAAAAATTTAATAAATAAATTAAACATCTTATCGATGACTGCAGTTTGTTTTATTTAATTTTTTCAATTTCAAAATAAAGACTTTACAGTACGCAATGAGATTACCATGCGGCAAAACTTAACGTGTGCGCCTGACATTCAGAGAGCGTATGAACAGAGAGTGTATGCATGGTGACTGTCGGTGTCCTGTTATTCCCATAATGTGAAGAGAATCGCATTTCTTTTTGCACGTCTCCAGACAGCATGTAACATCACCAGAAGTAGTTAACAGAATATTTTCATGTTTCATATAGGCATGCGTGTGACGTAATGACACTGCGTAGCCCTACTGATTCGCTTGAATTAAAAGAAAAGAAATTCCTGTATCCGCATCGTGATCCGGAACATCACCAAAATTTAATGATGTGTTCCGTGGCCCAGCACCCACGTGTGGTAAAAATGTCCACGGGTTTTTGAGTAAATTTGTCCACAGACAGAACGACAGACATACGCGACTGAAAACATTACCTCCTTGGCGGAGGTAATGAAAAGCTGAAATATCAAAAGTCAAGGCACCCCTCACATGAATGAGCTAAAAAATTTTGATATATGAATTGTTGAAATAGCACAAAAATTGTGGAATGTTATAGGCCAAAAAATGTACAGAAGAAAAAATCATCAACAGTGTGAATGCTATGAAGCATCACGCAATTATTTGTATACATACATTATTTGTATACATACATCCAAGGATTATGTGCTGATTTCCATTACTAAGCAAACACTTGAAAAACATGGGAGGTCAAATTACCAAGAACAGTACTGTGAATGTAAGAGTCAAACCCCTTTTGAACTACATTTATATAGAAACCTGAGGGAGGTCTCCAGAACCATGCCTTAAAAAGACAAAACAGGAAAGCCCAGAAAAGATCAGAACAAACCAAACAAGTGTTGCAGTATGAGGAAAAACTCTGGAGACTCCAACGAACAACAGGAGGAAACTAAAATTAGAAAACCGAAACAATAGTTTTTACAGGAGGCTGTTTTTCTAAAAGCCTCCAACCGTACAATCATGACTCATGAGTTCGAAAAGATTCAAAAGAGACATGACTCCCACTTCAATAAAAGGACCATAATTATGACACGAGTTTGGAAAATACAGCATTTAAAAAGGCTTTTGTGAAATGACAGGAAAAAAAAACACAGCTGACACAGAACAATGTTCATCCATATTTTACCACACCTCTCCAGACATTCTGGAAGATGTGGAATAAAAGTCAAGGATACCAGCTGAGCTGTTTGGATAAAAACAAAATGTGGAGGAAACCAAACACACGTTTCCACAACTAAGATATGAGATTATAGTCCAGCATGAAGGTCACAGTCTAAAGACACTTTGTTCAAAAAATAAAAATGATTGGACAAACTGAGCGCCAACTACTTAATTTTTTTTGTTTATTATCTGCTACTATTATTTAGCTGTGACTACATATTAAGTTGAACTGAAGATTTGTTTCTACATTGATTATTTTACAATAAATGACTATAGTGTAAACTGCCTATGTCTGAATAAAATACTTTCCAACTCCATTCAAGACGAGGTCTTTTGGTTTCATTTTAACAAACTGCACTTATACTTTTAAGACATTTTTCCCCAGAGTCTGAAGCAGTTTTCTACATAAAAAGTATATTTATTGTTTTTTTTAACCCAGTTCAAACTGCAGAATTTACCTAAAGAATACCTAATTTCCCTATGAGATCAATAAAGTATTTTTGAATCTAATTGAATTTATCCTATTTACAAGAAGCTTCCAGGAATTTGTGATACGAATGTAGGAGACATCTCAAGTGAGAAAACAAGAATTTCTGCCTCATAACCTACTTAAGTTATCTCTGATGAGACTCTCTAAATAAAATCACTGAAAAAACATTTTGTGATTACTACAGACCTGTAACATTTTTGTTCCATAATCAACTAAATCATTCATTAGTTTAGATAAATGAAAGATTCAAGAAAAATCCACAATTATATTACTGTGTTTACAGTAAAAATAAAAAAAGTGATTTGCATCAAAACACAATGAAACATTGTAGTCGCTAGGCCTGTCACGATAACAAATTTTGCTGGGCGATTAATTGTCTCAAAATTTATTGCGATAAACGATAATATTGCCTGGTGACCGTTTTACAACTAATAATTATAAAAGCGTAATGTGTAAGTGTAATAAATCAATAAACTTTCATTTTTAAAAGAATGTTTAACAAAGTGGACTCTCAGTCTCTAACAAAAAAATGCACTTGAATAAAAAAAAAACAAAGAACAACAAAATGTAAATTAAACACCACACACAACTAAGACAGTAAATAAACAATATTAAAGAGCAGCATCTCTTTAGAGATTAAGCAAATTACACAGCCTGGTGAGGACCCACTGTTTCTTATGGGGACATAAGCCCAGTTCACATCCCATGTAAAGTTTAAGGCTAGGTTTAGGGTCAAATGGTAATAGAAAATACTGGTAAATGAATGAAAGTCAATGCAAAGTCCCCATGAGGATAGAAGAACAAACGTGTCTCTGTGTGTGTGTGTGAGGAGGAGACAGTCAGAGCGCTGCGGGGAGGAAATCAGACAGTTCAGAGTTTTCCTCAGGAGTTGTTGGGACAGCCACTGGTTTTTTGGGTGTTTTGTTAAAACACAGATGCTGCGTTTAAGTTTCCTGTTATTTTTGGGAGCTACAGGTAAAGTCTTGACGACTTTGTCGCGGGTCTGGGGGAGTTTCAGCCCCCACCCCTTCTCCTCCCTCTCTCTCTCTCTCTCCGTCTCTCTCTCTGTCTCTCTCTTTCTCTCTCTCTCACTCTGTCTCACTCCGTCTCTCCCTCCCTCCCTCCGCAGCGAAATCCAGGTTCTAGTTCTCCGACACTTCTGCAGCCGCGTTCTGCTTTGAAGCGTTTCTTTAGGAACGAGCTCTCACGCTAAAGCGAGAGTTGACTCCTCCCACACTAAGAAAACAGGAGGGGAGGGGTCAGCGGAGCTCCTGTGTTGCGGGAGCACAGAGAGGGAGAGAGCCAAAGTAAACAAACAAGCAGGAAAATGAAACTTATCGCCGTCTTTTTTTTACCGACCTCAAAAAAAGTTATCGTGCGATTAATTGATTTATTGACTATCGCGACAGGCCTAGTAGTCGCATTCTCTGTGATTCTTTTATACCATTATAAATCTTTAAGGCACAATAAGAGAAAAGAAGTTGTTCTACATTTTTCATGTGACAAGCATTATCTTTGATTTAACAAATGCATACACATTCTTAGTTAAATGAAAAATGAATCAGTAACAATGGGGATTATTCTGTCCATTATCTGATTAAGAGGAAGAGATGTTTTCTTCCACGGTTAGAATAACCTGTCATGGCCTAATTTTAGTTCAAAGTGGAACAGAGTTCCTGTCTTCTTTGAAGGCCCTTCTGAGGCCTATTTTAGAGGCAGAAATTCTTGTTTTCTCACTTGAGGTGGCCCCTACACGAACAACAAAATTTTACATTTAAAAGACAATAACTCAAATTAATGTTGACTTATGTTTTAAAAAAAGTAATTTTTAAAAACTTATTCACCAAATTAATTCATACTTGACTGTAATCACATATTGATCATATTATGAGGCTTTACTTTCCCAAAAGGGCTTTAACTTCAAGTCTGATAGATCTGTCTGAAGCTGGAGACAGTGTTCTGGGGTCTCATTTATAAAGGATTGCGTGGAAACCATACTAAAAGTGAACGTACGGCCAAAAGGCGGAAACGGCGTACGCCAAAAAAAAAATTCAGATTTATAAAACCATGCGTACGCACTTTTCTGCGCATCTTTCCTTTATAAATCACAGCCACACGTCAGAGTTTGCGCACGAGGTCCCGCCTCAGGTTCCACCCTCTGTACGCCCACACTCAACCATAAACAGTCAATGTAAAGTACCTCATGAATGTTAAGATRTATTTAAATCAGTCAGCTGATCAATGCCAACAAAAGTGATTGGTTCAGACACGCTACGTAAATAAGTCAGATAAAATTACAAGTAAGTCCACCGCTCTTCTCCTCGTCCTCTCCCCCTCCTGCCTGCTCTGTTATCCGCGGCAGACACCCCCACTCCGCGCACACACACGCGCACGCATACCCCCCCACCCCACCCCCGTGCGTGCGTGCGCTTAACAAATATGGACTTTAAACGTGAAGTTTTATAACATTCACACCGGCGAGGAAAGCATGACTTTTGCTGTCCTGCTGTTCTTGTCAGGGAGGGGTCTGTGGGTCAGGGTCGTCTGAGGTGGAAGCAGATGAATGGAGTTGCACACGGGAACTTTTAAGACTTAAGGTTTTTTTTATTTCAAAAGGTCCTCATGGCTCAGCAGCAAAAGCATAAATATTACTGTTAAGAAAGCTGATGATAAAGTTGAATAAAAATCTAAGTCTGATTCTGAAGGTAAATTAAATCTCTGACAGTGATCATGACGCAGTGTGGCTCTAATTCACCACTTCACCATCTGTGTCGCAGTTTCCCGTCTCCAAAATGAGCGTAGGCTATGGAGAGCCGTTTTAGCCAAAATTAAATAAATAAATAAATGGTTGAAATAAATAAAAAAATGAGTAAAAT
>NW_013952955.1:44362-55783 GCF_001266775.1 Austrofundulus limnaeus
GTGTGTGTGTGTGTGTGTGTGTGTGTGTGTGTGTGTGTGTGTGTGTGTGTGTGTGTATACACACTTATTTCTGCTACAAAGTGAGGACTACCATTTCTTTTAACCAACAAAGTGAGGTCATTTCTCCAAAATGAGGACATTTTCCCAGGTTTATTTTTTGCAGCTCTACTAGTTAGGTTTAGAGGTATGGTGTGAATTAAATTTTGATTAAGGTTATGAATAGATTAGTAATGGTTAGGAAAATGTCTGGGTTAGACATAAATGCAGCTTCAAATATGAATGGAAGTCAACAAAATGTGGTTGGTTAAGGACTAAGGTGAGAATTACGTTCAGGTTAGGTTTAGGGCCTGGTACGTATCTGGGAGGTGAGGTTTAGGGTCAGGACACCACATACACATATGTTTTTATTTTAGTTAACTAAAATTAGAACATGAATTGACTATATTTATTAAGTCTGGAATGTCTAGTTTCATAAACACACCTATAGACGTTTACAGATAATGTGTTATTCATTGAAACATCTAATATATTTGTACTACATACCAGGTGGTCCTGCTGAAATATAGGCTGGATTCTCTGACTCTGTGCCTTCCTTCTCTCCTTCAGTTTCCTTTGCACTTGTCTTCTCTCTCTCTGACTCTGAAATATTCTCTTCTTCACCACTTATACATGACTTTCCTCATCATCTTCACCTGTTGCACTTTCAGTGGGCTTCTTAACCTGTGACCCTCCTGGTCTCTATCTTCCTTTCTTTCTCAACTCTCAGTCTCTTCTTCCTTCTCACCCCTTGCTTTTTTGCAAAAAAAAAAAAATAATAATAAAAATAATAATAAGAATAATAAGAATAATAATAGTCAATATCTCCACTTTTAAATTTCTTTTTCATTTTGGTCTACAATGTGCAAGCATTGAGATAAAAAAAAAATAGCCCATTATTATCGTAGCAGCTTATTTACTTTTTTGATCTGACAAAACAAATGTAATATGTTTAATTGTGCCTCATTGCCATGATTTTGATCAAACAAAGGCATCAATGAAACTGCAGCCCCTAAAGTAAACCTGAAACCTTATATCAAAACTAACTACGGAAATATGCTGACGCTAAGTCACTGTTGTCATTACACCATGAACGTCGGACACTTTATCACAGGGGGGCCCAAGCGACTGGTCGCCCGGCAGCTGTTTCCCAGGTGCCCGCGCAGCGCAACCTTGCTGCTGAGCCTCTAGCGCCGGCTTTGAGCATTGCATCCCGGAGTGGCTGTTCTTGTTTGAAAGCTCTGCTTCTGCCCTACAAGTTGCACCATGTGTAAACCTAGCTAGCCCGCATTTTAGATGTAGATCAGGTGAACAGTCGGGAAAGAGACCTGAGCTGAAGTCAGAGCAGGATAAACAGGTATGCACAGCACGTAGACTAAAAACAGTCGTAGGTGGACAATGAGGGATTACAGGAACAAGTCTCTCAGAATGAGTCAGTTTGTTGATTTGAAAAGCAATATTTTTGTTCAAGAGAGCAGCAGAAGAAAGATCATGCCAGCATTCAGTCATCCGGG
Source organism: Austrofundulus limnaeus (assembly GCF_001266775.1). Lineage (NCBI taxonomy): Eukaryota > Metazoa > Chordata > Actinopteri > Cyprinodontiformes > Rivulidae > Austrofundulus > Austrofundulus limnaeus. The sequence goes on from NW_013952955.1 coordinate 45,913, forward strand.
TCAGCTAACAATGTGCGTGTTCTCTTCTTTCTGGGTTTAACGTATTCTTGCAGAGGGCCTAAGTCTTAGATCCTTCAGAAATGATTGCACTTCTGTTTACACACAATCTATACACTTAAACATATTTTGTCCCAGTTAGTTCAAAAATCCTAAAACAATCCTACCATCACTGTATGTAAACCTTTCCCTCGCACGCCCTCACCATGTTAACAGCTCTGACAGCTCCTCTAAATATAGATGACTGACTACTGCATCATTTCATTTCACACAAGACTAAATAATATCTTCTAGATGTGACACATCTAAGCCTGCATTTCTTTACAACTCTCCACAAGCTGCTCTGTGAATCAAACTGGGACTGACTGGATCCTAAAATTTGATAAAAATAAAATAAAATAAATTAACATTTATTTAGCAGACCAGAGTACATGAACTACTGATTAACATGGATATAAGAAAGCTATCATAAAAAACCTGCAGAATTTCTTCTCTGTAATTTCCCTTTGGGATCAATAAAGTATTTGAATTGAATTGTTCTGCTGAAATACGAGACTGTCGAAGTCTTTAATAATAAATAAGCTTTAGTTTAATGGAAACAATGTCCAGTGGTTTGAAAATCAGAGGAGCCTACTAATAGTCCAGATCTACCAGTTAATTAAATTGTCCCTATTACTTGTAAACGAAATGTTTCTTTGAAAAGACCAATAGAAATATCAGTGAAATGCGAGTGAGTAGAAGGCCCTGTTTAGCCTTTCTGCTGCATTTTAGCTGTTCATTACACGACATTGGTCCTTGTTTTTTGAAATCCAAGATTGTTCTTGTGTCTTTGGCCCAATTACACAAGAATAATCTCTAGAAACACTAGTGGGTTTTTTTCTATGTTTATTGGGGGAATAAAAAAAATTAATAAAAACAAAAGAAGAAAAACAACAACAACAACAGCAACAACAACACACATTTACATGTATCCTCGGGCAGGGCTGCCATTTAGGAAATTGTGTATTTTTGTTCTGTCGCTTTAAAATGATTGGATTTTGACCCAAACTCTGCTGTGTGAGGGTGTTGTAAGATGTATGTGTTTTGTGAACGAGTGCAGAAAAGGAGGGGGCCAAAAACAAAACAAAAAATATATAATAAAATTTATGTTGTTCTGGTAACCCTGATGCTGAGCTCAGCTGCAGGCATCATGCAAACAGTGTCAGCACGTTTACAGTTACATTCAAACTGATGAATAAACTAACGTTCCTTCGGATCGTGGATGTTGTTGGTTTTGCTCCTACATGCTGAAAAAGGGTTGGAAACACAAAGAAACCTTCTGTTTCAGAGAGAATGAGGGCTGCTGTCGTGCACACAAATGGCTGAAACTCAGTTAAAAATAGCTCCTGTTTCACTCAACAAATTTTTTTTTTTTTTTAAAGATGTTCCGTAAACGGGGCAAGTTTAAACACTTACCGATGTTGAAGATTGACAGCTGGGACATCATTGGAACTTTATAAGCATTTCCATCGCCCCCGTTGAAGGGCCTCATCTTAGTGTTGTTGGGCTGGAAGCACGACCTCCACAAGCCTTTGAAGTAGATCGAGTTAATAGCAACCAGACGGGTCAGGGCTGAATCCAGCATGTCTGCTTTGATGAGGCTGGGGATGTGACCTGGAAATATACAAAACAGTAAATCAAAAGTTCTTTACAAAAACCATTTGTGTTCACAAGAAAAGAGGCAGGCACAACACATCATTAGATTAGCATTGCTATACTAATCAACAGCAGAAAAACAGAAAAATAAAAACTGTTGCTCTCTTAGTTTGTAATGTCATCAGTAAAACAAAACAGCCCACAGGTACTAAAATGAGGCCCTGATTAGAGGATGATTTCTGATGAGGATGCTGTAAGATTGAGCTGTGTGATTAGCAAACATTCACAGCAAAAGAAAGTGGCAAAAAAAAACCAAACTGTAATTCAGTACATTTGGCAGCACTGATGTCGACACAAACATAGTTGCATCCTGATGTTCATGATAAAAAAAGGGTTAGTAGCAAAAAAATCCTGAAATTTATCGTTCATCGAATTTCTCAAATGCAGACAAACTATTGACTGCAGCCACCTGTAAAAGTGCGCATGTCATTTCTGAGGTAGCAGCTTTCTTTGACACGCCACAGGGAGTACCCAAAATCTTCTATTCTACTTAGATTTAAAAAGTTTCAGTGTTGGCGACTCTGATCACCGTTGTCGTTGTTGTAAATGTTATGCTACGTTCACACCCAACGTGTTTTGAGCGTCCGAAACGCGCCCAATGCATCAAGTTGGACACGCTATGTTCAGACCGGGACAGAGACTAGATGTGCATCTGAATGGGAGCAGCGTCTTGTCTTTTTTCCGGTCTGTCTTTAATGGCGGATGAAATAGATTAAAGAAAATGGGTTTGCTTTATTTACTGAAAGCAAGCGAAAGTTTCCCTCACCAGATAATTAATTCACCAGATAATTTAGAGGCAGTTTGTTTGGTTACTTTCACCACTCCAGGAACTGCGAGCTGATGAACTATTTTTTCCCCCCCGAGTCCAGTTTAACACAGCATTCAGTTTAATGAGCTGCTGACCCACATCAGTGCTGATATCTCCAGCCAGAACAACAACTGCAATACGGTCAATTTCAGCTAAAAAGAGCTCCTGTCCATCTGTTTCAGGTTAGTGAGAAACATTCAGGAAACCATCACAGGGCTCTAGACTAACTTTTTGTACTGGTTGCACTGGTGCGCCTAACATTTTTTCTTAGGTGCACCAGCACAAAAGTTAGGTGCACCCAAATTTTCAACCACGTCGCATTTAACATCAGAGTTTTACAGGTTATTTTTTTTTAAATCACTGTTCATTAAGGCAACATTAACTCAAAAATAATTAATCTAGTAAACATGAAGTTCTTTATTTGAACCAGAATTGTAGACATTTAACTTACTGAAAAGTATTTGAAGTGATAAAATTCTAAGTGTAAATGTTTAAGGGCTGAACGTCTTATAAACATCTTAAACATTTCATGGTTAATTTTTTTTAGACACATGCCCCTCAGATGGACAACTATGGATCTTTGGCCTTGGATAAACCAGAATGATGAACAGAGAATAATGATAAGAGAAACATTACTGATATTTATTAAAAGGTTGTGCACATTTTTTAAAATAATAACACATAAAAGTCTGCAATTTCATAATTAGTTGAATCTTATTATCTTATATTATTTCACGTAAATATCTAATATGTCTAGTTTTATCCTCCTGAGACCCAGAAGAACATATTTCAGATACTTGGAATGTAACTGTGGTGAAGTCGATTAAATGCAAAAGCGGCCTGCCATACATGTGAACTTTCTCGTCCTGCTCAAATGATCTCCAGCTAACAAGGAAGAACTGTGTTTCAGACTCTGATCTGGGTTTAAAAAAACTACAGTTGTTCTGCTATGCGTGCGTGCGTGTTCGCACGCGCGTTTGTGTGTACTGATTTTTGCTCCATGGTGGGTACAATTATTGACCATTTTCCTGGTACACACAGCCTGGTGAGGCTAGGGTCAGGTGTGTAGTCTACCTGGGAGGTTATGGTTGGCTATACAATTGACGGGGAAATGAATGGAAACCAATGCAAAGTCCCCATGAGGACAGAACAACAAACGTGTGTGCGGGAGGTGTGGAGTGGAGCCCACGAGCAGAGCGCAGTGTTATTAGGAGAGATGAGACTGTCGGTGGGCGACCATTGATACTGTTGGATTGATTTGTTTTATGGAACATGATGAAAACTTTTACTTTCAGCGGGCGACCGCTCCCCCTCCCCCTCGGTCGCACCAGTGCGAACGGACATTTTTTTTTAGTCGCACTATTAGGAAATCAGGTCGCATTTGCGACCAAATTGGTCGCACTCTAGAGCCCTGCATCATGTGGAAAAATGAGTCTCTCTCATGACGTAGCTAAAACACAGTTGAAACTGCTGCTCTTCTGACTGTTCAGCTGCCTGATGAGTGTCATGCTTTTCCCCCCTGTAACTTTGTTTGTTGTATGAGTGTATGATGAGCAGAGAAAGCATCAGAGGAGGCAGGGAATGCCCATTTTCAAATGAACTCACACAGAAACTGTTACAGAAACTCTGAGGTAACTTCAGAATCACTGTATTTGTTTTTTCTTAATGAAGTTTTAGGATTTGTCAAGCCAGACTAAGGGAAAAAACCCAGCTCTGCTGAACTTGCTTCATAGTAAACCCCACATGTGAATCAGCATGAGCAATAAAACTGTTGCCAGAACAAGTCAAAACAAGATGCTTGTATTTCATTACAGACAAAAAATGACAAAACTTCACCTGAAGAATAGTTAAACATGAAGAACAACAACGATCCTTACCTTTGGTCTTATTTTTGACCCACTCGTTGATCTGATCAGCAGCTGCACCGGGGTCACTGAAGTCCAGGCTCCTGCTCTCACACTGAAAGTTGGCTTTGTTGATCGCCACAAACGCCTCTTCCATGGGGAAACCTTTCTGGCTGAACATGGCGTTGGTCATCAGCACCGTGTCCTGGTTTGATTTGGACACCAGAGTCTTGTGCAGCTTCCTCAACATCTTATAAGGCCCTGTGCACAACAACAAGGAAGTTCTCAATTCACACAAAGTAGAGTTTCTCCACCGCATGACTGCAGTGAATTCAGGTTTGTTTGTTTTTTAATTGTCAGGACCCCCGCACCTTTTTTCTTGTAATGCAGAGAGCTGACAATCTGCTTCCTGGTTTGTCCGTGGGCTCCAGGTAGCAGCATCCCAAGGATGGACGCCACCCCATGAGGTGAGAGAACAACATTGTCCAAGGGCTTCGAGCGGACAACTTGCTGAAACACCTGTATGCCAAGATCAGAACCCCGTTCACCGTACGATGGAGCTACAGACAGCACGTCCTTATGGACATACAGGATCACCAATATGTAAAATAAAACGATCTTCATTTTGATCCCCGTGGCACCCTGTGAAAAACAAAACAAAACAAAACAAAAAAAACAGCAGAACATCAGCCAGACTGAATGAGCTGAGAAGCATCTTAGTGGTTCATTCTGCTCCCCTGAGGAAATGTGTAATAAAACATTTACCACAGCAGAAGCTCCTAGAAAGTCTCTTCCAGGCGAGCTCATTCTGTGTTTGTTAATGGTTAATTCATATATACCCTTCATTGTCCTGTAGGCCGAAAAGCCACATCTTTTTCAGTACTGAAGAATCGGACTTTGCTGCCTAAACATTCATGAGCAGTCACTGTTTGATAAGATTGAATTAAATCTTTAGAACCATCTAACCACTTTGCCCCCACCCTACTCTACTCTAAAGACTGATTGTGATGTGAATGGTGAACGTCCTGAGCTTTCTTAGAGAAAAACCCAGATGGTTTTGTGGGCAAGCTAAGTAGCTTTCAGTTTTTATAAATTAAAGGCCCAGCGTATTCTTGAAGGAATGCAGACTTCTGAACTATGATCATTTTTTTGATGGGAAATAACAGTTATTGTCATATTAGCCAAACCCTGTAAACATATTGCACAATGTTGCATATTAGATACTACAAAACTATGTATTAGCTCAATATCTGTAAACTTCACTAAGTTGTTGTCACTTTGATGTTGACTACGGTTGGGTGGTAATGAAAAAAAATTAATCACGATTAATTGTGGTATTTATCCGATAACAATTAATAAGACCGGAAGAAGTCTCTTGGAGGAGAGACGAAATGTTTCACTAAAGAAGAACCCGTCCAGTGCACCTACTTATTTTTTTCCTTTTTGAATTAATATAACCATTAATCACCTGGAGTCCCTGGACGACAGCATGTCCTAGTCACATGACCAGTTTAAAATCACTCTAATGGGAAAGATTTGCTCTCCATAAGAATCTGTTCCAAACTGTGTCAAAACTACAGACTTCAGGCTTTACTTCAATTTTTAAATTGTGTTGATAGACCAAGTAAAACCAGAGTTATGATCAATAAATTACAGAACTTTTTTTTAAATGTCCGTTATATTTGAAGCGGAGAGGAGCATTGATCGGATTGACCAGGGAAATCTCCATCATATTAATCCTCAAGTGGCTAGCTAAATAAATAAATAAATAAATATCGATTTAAGTTTTTCTGACGATTAATTGCACAAGATTCGATTTTGCCCAACCCTCATGTTGACTGATTCATTAGCTGTGTTAGTCTTGAATTGACTCCAAAAGTTAATCAGATGCAGTCACAGATCCAATGATTACATTGTGAAAAATTTCATTTGAATCCACAGATTGGTTCATGTGGACATTTTGCTAACATATATACAGAATTTAATTCAACACTTAACACACAGGTTTTAGGCATATTGTATCATTTGTAGTGGTCAGAATGTGTGTTGGGGATCATGTAACAACAACAAGACTTTCTGCCATATCTTTATATGGGCTGAATTAAAGCTAAATGTGTTTGCTATAATTAGCTGTGGCAGCCATCTTGATTGGGACTCAGTTAATCAGCTGCAATTATGAAAATGATCTATTAGTTTCATTAGAATTTGTCTGGTGGTTTATAGGAGATATTTTACTAACAGAGTTGACAAAATGGCAAAGTTTCGAAACCAGATCTCTCACGATCCCTCCGTTCAGACTGTGTTGAGGACAAGTCTCAGGTAATTACACACCTGATTTTAGCTCAATACCTGTAAAAATAAGACATTCCTGTGTTTCCTAATGGTTGGCTGTGGCGGCCATCTTGAATTATAGCAGTAAAACATGCTCACTTTATAAAAGTTTCATTGAAATGCCATCTACTTGTTTACGAGATCTGCTAACACAGTAAAACGAGCCGAATAAAACAAAAAAAAAAAAAATAGGGTGTAACTATATCCACCCCCTCCTAAAACACAAACAGGATGGGGGTCTCATAAATAAAAACAATACGTGCAGCAACAAGCGCACTTTCTCTTGAAATAATGATAATTAATGTAGCTGTCATTTTCACTCATATAATCTGAAGTAAAACGGTTTATTAAAGCAAAGCTGTTTTACATTTCCACAGCTAATTAGAAGCGTAGACTAACCCGCCTAATTTGGGGAAATAAATGCTCGCAGAAATTTTGAGGAAAAAGCCTGAATTTTGTTTCCGCAAATTATGAAAAAAAAAAAAGGCTAATTATGATAGGCTCGGTGTTGTGTTTGAACCCAGTCACATAAACTCGGTCTCTAAGAAAATATAAAGTTAAACATTAAATGTCCGTAACCTTTCTCGAGGTGATGTTATTTCGACGTCTCGTGCAGGTGAAACTCCAACCTTTGCAGTCCGGGTTCACTTACGACGTCCGACCGCGAAGCGAAAGTTCGTCTTGTAACGTTGAAGATGAAGGAAAAAAAGCGAAGAAAAGAGGTTTTCCTGAAGACCTGCGAGCTTCTTCTGACTCCACCGTTGTTTCAAAGAGGAATTTATGGACTGAACCCCGCCTTCTAACCAAACAACCGAGGAGCACGTAGGATAGTGGCGTTCCTTCAACCATCAAACCCATTGCAGCCGCACAATATGTACTTCCGCTAGGTTTTTTCAAAGTAAAAGCCTGTTAAAAACCAAAGGTTTTATTTTTTTAAAAAAAGTTCAGTTTTATGTTTTGTTCAGTCTTCACTCATTTTTATCTACGAAAGATACACTTTTAAGAGTTTGCTTGATGTTTAATCAAAAATCTCTTGTAATTTTTTTAATTAGTTAAATGGATAGTCGTTTTGTCAACAACAGAAAGTGATGGGTGAGTTCAAAAGATACTACCTGTGTCACCTGTCAAAACATGTCAAAAAAACATACTTTCATACAACAAAACAGTTTCAATATTTCACCTAATATACAATTTTTTGGTATGCGTAGCTCACAACTAATGCTCAGTGATGGCCTGATATAAATCTATATGTTCCTATTTATTAAAATGTGAAACATAATAAATATTTGAAGTAAGAAACTGTATTTTTTTGGAAAAAATAAAGAATTTTTAAATTATTCAACAACAAATCTCAGAATGTTGGCATAGGTGAATCACATGGATGAGGAAAAACTGAGAAGACTTTAAATTTTCCATCAGCTACAGTTCAAGACTTAATAAAAAAAAATCAAGAATTTGGAGAAATTTCTGAGCACAAAGGACAAGACTGAAAGTCAATATTGAATGTCGGTGATCTTTGGTCCTTCAGGCAGATAAAAGAGGTTCTGGATATTACCACATTAATTCAGGAATACTTCCATAAATATCGTCTCACAGTTCATCGTGCTGTTTGTGAATGCTGGTCAAAACTCGATCATGCAAACAAGAAACCAAATGGGAACACCATTCAGAAAATAAACTATCTCCTCTGGACCAAAGCTCGTTTAAAATGAACAGAGGTAGAGATAAACACATTCCTGAGTCCAAATGCGTCATTCATACCTTCAGGCAGAGAAACACACCTGAGAAGTAGAGTGGGTACGACAACTGTTGAGTTCATCAACAGACATCACGTTTACCCTGACAAAGACTGCATTGTGATCTTTTATAATATCATCATTTACTTTCAGTATTGGCCTGTAGCTACTGTGGAGATTTTTAGAATCGGTGCTAGGAAATTGAACAAGATGGCAGCGTTCTTCAGGACACAAACATGGAATTTGACATGAAAATAATGTGAAACAAAAGGAGGTTTTCATGTCAATAAATTCATTTTTAGTGAATGAGCACAACAAATAAAGTGTATTTGTATTCTAATAATACCTTTTAGGGTATTATAATAGCCAGTTTCACACAATGTTTTTAAATTTCTAAAAGGAAAAAGAAGCAAACTGTGCAACATGACATCTGATATGAAAAGTTGTGGTCATTTGAAGCCAGAGGAGTTTATTATGAAGATTTAGTTGAGAAAAAAAATACCATTAGGTCTAAACATTTCCTGACTGAGACCAGGTTTCAGCTCAGTGGCGCGGCACAAATCCTCAGCTAACAAAACGTGGAGTCAGTTCTCTGTTGGAAAAACACTGCTTCTGTTCAAGAGCTGGAACATTTCACCACTAAAGGATGATTTTGCAGTCATAAAGCTTTATCGAAAGTCACTCATATTTCATCTGCTCTGAGACATAAAGTCTCTTAATTTCATTTTTATTTCAAAATGACTGTTCACATACAGTATTGTAAGGGCAAATAAGACTGATAACAGCATGACTCTGCATACTTTATGTAAAAAAATCATTCTGCTGAGAAAATGCACTCTTTCATAACGATTCCCCTCTGCACAAGTCAGTCAGGTTCTCAACTAGTTTTCACACAGAACAGAACATGAACAGATAAATTCAACTCAGACATTTAGTGAGTTATAAGTTTTCAGCCCTCAATGCCACCCCCCCCCTCAAAAAATAAAATAAAATAAAATTGGTGCCCCCTTTGGCCAAACAGTTTTATCTGTGTCCCAAGTTTTTGCTTGGCATGCGTTTGTAATTTCCTTCAATTGTTTAGGATTTGTAAAATCTCATGAGTATAAAAACAAATAATGTTTTGAGCAATAAGAAGTTAAAATATAACTACATATTTTTTACTTAAAATTACAAAGTTTAAAATCTAGTCCCTCTTCAAAAGACAACCAGCTTAAAACCAATGTCCTCAACATAGGTACAACGTAGGGTTTTAGGAGGTTATTTTTTAATATAAATATAAAATTATTAGATAACAAGCTTCAATAAGTTGAGCTGTGACTGTGCGATGTCTCGGTTTCAGATGGAGGACGGTTGGAAACTGGCGTGTATCGTAAGCCCACCCACACAGACCAATATTTGCGTTTTGACTCCCACCACCCACTGGAACACAGGTTAGGAGTGATCAGGACTCTGTACCACAG
>NW_013952955.1:57068-61186 GCF_001266775.1 Austrofundulus limnaeus
GAAGGAAGGAAGGAAGGAAGGAAGGAAGGAAGGAAGGAAGGAAGGAAGGAAGGAAGGAAGGAAGGAAGGAAGGAAAATCCAAAGTAAGTGGAACTATTAATTTTCTCAAAATCAATATTTTGTGTCAACATCTTTTACACTGTAAAATCCAATTAGTGATCATTACTTAAAAAAAGCTTGTAAACCAATTGCACTTAAAAATGGAGTACACTGAACTAGGTATTTTAAGTTGTACTAACTAGAGCTTTCTTTGTAGAGTACACTTATATATGAGTTGAAGCAAATAAGAAAATTACATAGCATGTACTTGATAATTTACTTTAGGTGTACTTGACTTAGTAGAGAATACTCAGAATTATTATTTTAATCTACTTAATCATTGGATGTGAACTTTACTTTGTTTGGTCTATTTAACATACATACGCTCTGAAGCTGAGCTCAAAAACATACTTCTTTCTGCATCTCTGCTGCAGCTAGGCTACAGAGGCAATATAATTGGTGGAAGCTAATCTGCTAATTTTCATCATATTATCATCCACCACATGTCAACATAGAGAACACCTTTACATAGTTAGCAGCTAACATAACTCTGAATGAAGTGATGGCTGCAGGCACCAGCATTCTGCTCCTCCCGACCGCAGACGGTTTAAAATCCACTTTTTACATTGTCGTTCTGTGAGCTTTCTACATTTTTCATCTTTGTATGATAATCAGTGTTATCATATGCTGTCATAGGGTTGGGCAAAATCGTGTGGAATTATTCATCAAATAAACTTTTGCTGGTTATTATTTGGCACGACCCAGTGATGTAAGATGTGTGTGGTACCAACAGCCTCAGCAAATCTTTAGGTTCTATTTCGTGTAAGCACCGCCCTCTAAGGCTATCGCTGATGGCATCCCTCTGTGTGCATGCGCTCTGAAAAATCAATAGTGCACGCCCACGTACTGTGGGCCCCACCTCGGTCCGTATAAAAGACCGCTCGGACCGCAAATCTGCTCCCTCTTTTTCTTCAACATCTGAAAAGTAACCATAGAAGACCCCGCCCCTGGCCAGGGTTTGCTAGTGACTCGCACGTATATGTTAGTATTATCTTCTTTTCTTAATCTTAATCGTTAGGGTCCAGCGCCATCAAGCTATGATCCGTGTACCGTCATTCTGGTCTGTTCGGGGTTTGGTTTACCCCGGCCTGACATGTTTTTTCTCCGGTCACCTTACTCGGAGAAGAGTGATCGAGGCTAGCTAATTTTTTTCCCACCCACGGGTATTCCCGGTTGCAGGACATTATGCTAAGCTTAGACGCTGGACATCCCTGTGCATGTTATGTGGACTCGGAGGAGTCCCCGTTCATGCAGTTATTTATCTCCGACATGGTCTGAGCATAGATCCAGCCTTTTTCCCTCTGAGAAGGGAGACCGAAGGCCGGCTATCCCCTGCCTAAGGAGCGCAGCGGAAGTAGCTAGGCTTGGGTGCTGGTGTGCTTAGCATGTAATGTGGACTCTGTGGAGTCCCCGCGTCCATGTGGTTAACTCATCTCCGAAATGACCCGATTCTATACCCCAGCTATCTCCCTCTGAGGAGGAAGGCCGAAGGCTAACTGGTCTCCCGCCTTCTGGAGCGTGGCTGGAAAGCTAAGCTGGGTGCTGGTGGTTCTTAGTATGCTACGCCGGACTCAGAAGAGTCCCGCTTATGCTAGACGGGATATGGACGAATTCTTCCCGATATTCGCCAAGCTTTCTGCCCCCGTTTTTTCAATGAAAAAGCCGGGGACAGCTGTTTAGCCTTTTCTAATGCTTGGGGGTCTTTTTTAGCCACAGAGATGTTAGTTAGCCTGACTGAAACACTCGGATGCCCTTGCTAACTCTGCTCCTAGAACGGATGTGTTAGCTGGCGGGTTTTTTACGGCATCCAGATGTTGGTGTAGCATCCAGATGTCGGTGTATGCCTCGACCCTGGCCAGGGTTGGCTAGTGGCTCGTTCAGACATTTTTCAGACGGTGTTAACCTCACTCCTGGACACGGATGTCTTAGCTTGCGAGCTTAAGACATCCAGATGTCTGTGTATGCGGCGTTCTTGGCCAGGACTGTGCTAATGGCTTGCTCAGACCTTTTCAGACGATACTAGCTCAGCTCCTAGCTACGGAGGTGCTAGTTAGCATGGTAGGAATCAACTCCTGCATGGGGCAGGATTGCATCTTCCTCAAGGGCTATTCACAGTGAAATCCATCGTTCCTCTTGTAGTGCATCATTAAGTCGGCAGTGGCTTAACCAGTTCTCACCGGAAACACTTTCCCGCCAGAAGCTGCTAGCCTAAAGTTGCACTGCTGCTGTGGTGTGTTCTGCACTCTCCATTGTCTGGCATACAGATGGGAGATTTTTTTACTGTGGGGTCCGATTACTTTGGAGAATGTCCTTGGACCACAGCGGTAATGTCTTCATGGACTCCCTTGCCTGTAGTCCATGTGATGCAGCTACTGCAGCTCGCTCCGGCACAGAGGCCTATCGCGTCACACACAGGGGCGGAGCTTCTGGGGGGGGTATGCCCCCATCCCGGGCCCATTAGGGGCCCAGGTTGGGGCCCAGAGTGTGAGTCTGGACCTTGTCGGGCTCAGAGGGAGATAGAACTTAACCCTCAATTTACACCATGCTATTCTGCTCTAGTCCAACCTCTGCAGAAAATATTCAACCATTCTAATCAATGACAGTATTTACACTGACCCCTCATGATGGTGCCGACTGCAGAGCAGCGAGTGGACCAAGATCTGCCAAAATTAGATTCATCTTTTGCTAGACCCTGGAGCTGCTCCAGAGTCAATGTACAAAGATCACACCACACCAACAGGAAGAAGAACGAGCACAACTTCCGTTTTACAAAATAAAACCCCAAAGACAACCCAATTTCATCAAAATGTTTACTATATAAATAATGATATGAGTATATTTACACATGAATGCTGTCAAAATGCATCATTATGATTAGGAAGCAGATGGAAACACGAAGCTCACAACATATTCATACATACATGATACACATGTATTTTATTCTGAAATCACTGTTAAGGTCAGAAACTCGGATGTCGAACGTAAACATATTCAGCAATCACACAGAGCCAAAATACAATGTTAACTTGGTTTATTATTTCAGGAACAAAACTTAAAGCTGCTGGACTCGAGCATCAAGAGACAGCTGTATCTGCGAGGAAGAGGAGCGTGAAAATCCAGGTAAGCTTGTATCAGATAATTTCCAGGCAGAATGAAGGAGCTTGACTCACGGATGTTGTTTACAGATGCAGCGCCGAGTCCAAGGAGGATTTCCAGTGTCCGTATTTACAGGTGAGTGCAGGTATTTACAGTGAAGGGAGGTTAGAATCCTTTTTCCTTTTCAGGTTGGGTGGAGACCAGGGAGCTAAGACCAGTGGTGAGTTACAAGTGAACCAAACCAGATACTGTCGTTTCCGAGCTTCGAGGACCACCAGGACTGAAGGCGAGGACATCAAAGTTCATCGGAACTGGAAGCAAGGCAAAAACAGAGCAAGGTCAGTACAAGACTAGAATTAGACTAGTTTTAGCCAGACAGAGTCCTACCCAGGTTACTCTTTGATCCGGCGTCGTCCTGCAGCGAAGTCTCTCCTTAAAGAGTAACTTACCCCAAAATTAAATTTTTAGCTGATAAACTGTCTAGAATGTGTCTAAAATGTTATATAGTACTGTTTCTGTGTTAATTTTGATGTTTTTGTGCGTATTTGTTCAAGTCTGTAATATTTGGTCTAAAAACGTGTTTTTGCTGCTCATATGGGTAGAGCAGTGGTACTGCAGGCTAATTTGCATATTGGTTAACAGCTCTCCACGGTGACGTGTCTTCTCCACGGTTTCGTCACAGCGGCTGTGTTCTGGTATAAAAGCCTCTCTCTAAGACACGCCCCTGCAGCAGTCAGAGGGTGGAACAATTAGCAAGCATGATCGTCTGTTGACCTTCAGCCTCAGGTGGGGAGAGCTGACTGCTGCGCTGCTCTCTCTCTCCCTCTGTCTGTTTCTCTCTCCCCCCACACACACCAGCAGTACGTCCTGCACAGCGGGAGGAGGGGAAAAAAAGGCAGAAACACAGCGGGGCAGCTGCAGCC
>NW_013952955.1:61196-67921 GCF_001266775.1 Austrofundulus limnaeus
ACACACACACACACACACACACACACACACACACACACACACACACACACACACACACACACACACGCACGCACGCATGCAGTACGTCCTGCACAGCGGGAGGGGGAAAAAGGCAGAAAGGCAGTGGGGCAGCTGCAGCCGAACCGGACCGAACTTCAGTCAAACAAGACCCAACACTTTTATTCATGTTTTAAATTAGTGATCTTGTGAGCAGCTGCAGCTGTATGCTTTTATTTTTTTCTGTCAGGCTGTCGCGGAGCGCTCCACCTCCTCTGTCCGGGGCTGGTGTGGGGTGAGGTGGACGGAGCTCAGCCAAGGCTGCTGGAGCTCCAGGTCCTGATCAACGGAGCCAACATGAGTCAGTCCCAGACTAAGCTGACTTGATCAAGTCTCTCTCTGCCTCTGGTGAGGAGTGGGGTGAAAAATCCTCCACTTCAGACCGTTTAGAGATGTAACTATCTGCGATACTGTGGTCACTCTCCATGTAGCATTAATTATGCCAATGCTAGCTGCCTGTCGCTTTCTCTCGTCCTGGCCACACCTCCACTCTCTAACCCCCCCTCCCCTACCCACACCCCCTTCCCTACCCACTTTGATGCATTTTTCAAATTTCGCCTTGGGGCGGAGTTATCTTTTCACAGGGGGGTAAGATACACTTTAAGAGTGACGCTCATCAGGCAGCTGGATTGGAGACACCTGTGAAAGTGATTAGTGACAACCAAAACAGTGTGGAAGGGGGAATGGAGGATTCCACCTCTACAGAGTACCCCCTCTAATGATCATCTCCAGACGATCTAATTAATCTTTTCTCTGAGTGTTCTTGAAAAAAGTCAGAAATCAAAGAGGGATTCAAAATGAATGATCCAGGGATCCAGGAACGATCCTCAGGACCGTATCCCTCCCAATCTACAAGAAACTGGAATCCCCTACCACGTCTTCTGGCATCTAGGATCTCCTTAACCAGGTATGCCGGGTGATCGTCAATCATGACTGGTGGTGGTGGGGTGGTAGGAAGACATAGGTTATTGGAGTTGACAGGTTTGATCTGTGAAACATGAAATGCAGGTGAATACGCATAGATCGTGGGAGTTTCAGCCTTACTGCAGCGAGGTTGATGATCTTATCGATCTTATAGGGTCCAATGAAGTGTGGGGACATCTTTCTAGGTAGGTTCTTTAACTGGATGTCTTTGGTTGACAGCCATACTTGYTGTCCAACAGAGTAGATGGGTGCCTCTCTCCGGTGCTGGTCGGCATATGCCTTACTACTGGTGGCAGCTTTTAGCAGGGCCTCCCTGGTCTCAGTCCAAAAGTCCTTACACCTGCTCATGTGGTCCTTAACGGATGGTACTAGGATCTCGGAGTCCAGTTCGGGAAACAGAGGAGGATCCTAAGGAGGCCTGAAATGGAGAGATGCCAGTGGAAGCAGAGACAAGTGTATTGTGTGCATACTCTACCCATAACAGGTGTTTAGCCCAGCCTGTTGGGTTTTTCTCAGAGACACAGCGAAGTACAGGTTCCAGCTCCTGGTTACACCGTTCCATCTGGCCGTTGGATTGGGGATGGTAACCTGATGATAAATTGGGTTTAGCGCCAATGGACTTACAAAACTCTTTCTATATTTGTGAGATTAACTGTGGGCCTCTGTCGGAGATGATTTCCAAAGGGAGTCCATGAATCCGGAAAAACTCCTTCAGTAGTATCTGGGCAGTTTCGGAGGCGGAGGGAAGTTAGGCGAGGGGGATGAAATGTGCAGCCTTAGAGAATTGATCAACGACTGTGAGAATGGTAGAGAAACAGTCAGAAACAGGCAAACCAGTAACAAAATCTAAAGCAATGTGGGCCCAGGGTCTGTCAGGTGTTGGGAGTGGTTGTAACAAACCAGCAGGAGGAAGATTATTAATTTTGTTGCGGGCACAGGTGGAACATGCTTTAACAAATTCTTTAACGTCCCTGATTAGAGTAGGCCACCAGAAGTGTCTTCTGGTAAAGTCTACCATACGGTTGATGCCTGGGTGACACGTAAACTGGTGAGTGTGTATCCATATGAGCACCTTATGTACCATAGACTGAGGAACAAAAGTCTTACCAGGTGGGCAGGAATCGTTGGGTGGATGTAATGCTTGAGCAGCCTTAATGTCGTCCATGATGGACCAAGTCAGGGTCCTTATGAAACAGGTGGTTTGGAGAATGTTGGAGTCAGACTTCTTGAGATCAGAAGAGGAGAATTGCCGTGACAAGGCATCGGGTTTGACATTTTTGGAGCCTGGACGGTAGGTTATGATGAAGCGAAATCGGGTGGAATATAAGGCCCACCTAGCCTGGCGTGGGTTGAGTCTCTTAGCCTCCTGTAGATAAACCAGATTTTTATGATCAGTCCAGATGATAAACGGGGTGACAGTAACTTCCCGCCACTCACGCCACTCCTCCAGTGCCATTTTAATGATGAGTAGTTCACTGTTCCCGACGTCATAATTCCTTTCAGCCGGGGAGAACCACTTGGAAAAAAATGCACAGATATAAGTCTTGTTAGAAACAGAATCTTTTTGGGATAACACAGCCCCAGCCCCAACATCAGACACATCCACCTCCACAAAAAGCTGTTTACCAGGGTCCAGATGTCATAGTATGGGTGCAGAGCAAAACCTTTTCTTGAGTTCCAAAAAGGCGGCGTTAGTTTTAGAAGGCCATTCAAACTTAACATTGCATGAGTGAGGGGAGCAGCGATCTGACTGTAATTTCTCACGAACCGTCTGTAGAAATGAGCAAAACCAAGAAATCTGTAGCTTTCAGTGGGGGTAGGGCATTCCTTGACTGCTTGTACCTTGGTAGGGTCAGTGTGGTACTGACCCTTAGAAAAAACGTAACCTAAGAAGGATACACTCTGAACGTGAAACTCACACTTTTCTGCTTTTAAGTATAAATGGTTTTCTAGCAATCTTTGAAGGACAGCTCTGACATGGAGTTTGTGAGTCTCGATATTGGGGGAATAAATGAGGATGTCGTCAAGATATACAAATGCATACTTATTTATGAAGTCTCTCAAAACATCATTAATAAGGTTTTGGAATTCTGAGGAGGCGTTGGTTAAACCGAAAGGCATGACTAAATACTCAAAGTGACCGAAAGGAGTTTTGAAAGCTGTTTTCCATTCATCACCATCTTTTATGCAGAGGTGGTAAGTCCAGCTTGGTAAATATTGAGGCAGATAATAACTGTATATGAATAGAATGAATCAGTGGAAGAGGATATTTGTTTTTAATAGTTATGTCATTGAGACCACGGTAGTCAATACAAGGGCGTAGGGTATTGTCTTTCTTGCTTACAAAGAAAAACCCTTCCCCCAGAGGCGATGTGGAAGGTCTGATTATACCAGATCTTAAAGACTCATCAAGGTAATCTTGTGTGGCTTTCTTTTCATTGTGAGATAGATTAAATAGTCTGCTGGAAGGAAGTRGGGCACCAGGAAGTAAGTCTATGGCACAATCGTAGTGACGGTGAGGAGGTAATGATAATGCTTTATCTTAATTAAATGCAGCAGCCAAATCAAGATACTCAGAAGGGACATTAGAAATATCGGTAACATTGGAGGTCACCTCTTATTTATATTAAAATATGCTGCTAAACCAAGGCAGTTTTTAAGACAAAAATCGCTCCATCTAATGATGGATTTATTGGACCAGTTGACCTGAGCATTGTGTTTACATAACCAGGGATATCCCAGAATGATCTGGGGTATGGGTGAATGAAAAACCAAAAACTCACCCCATTCTCGGTGGTTGCCAGATATGATTAGTTGAACTTGGGGGCTTCATGGGAGATGTGTGTGATGGTTTCACCATTAACCCCAGCTACTGGGATTGTCCSTGGAAGGGGTTGAGTGTTGATGTGGAGTCTGTCGATGAGATCTTGGGAGATAAGGTTTCCTTTGGCCCCCGAGTCCACCAATGCTTCCATACATTCCTGACCACTTGTGCTGATGATTTTAACAAGTATTACCGGCTTCCGTAGCTGAAGAAAAAGCTATGGGAGCAGATTCTCGGTCCGAGCGGTCTTTTATACGAACCGAGGTGGGGCCCACAGTATGTGGGCATGGACTATTGATTTTTCAGAGTGAGGGATACCATCAGCGATAGCCTTAGAGGGCTGAGCTTACACTCATAGAAGCTTGGGTTACAATACTTAACCATTGTTCTGTCGAAAACTCATTCATCTTCATCATACGAGTCAGGTCTGACATATTTGCGAACAAATTGTTGTTATATATCTTTAAATAGGACATAAATCCATACAATATAGACTCTCTACAGTAGTTTCCTCCATAGACATTTTACCCCCTGCCCTCCATTGGAAATCGCTGCCTTCGAAACCACGTGACTGAAACCCAGCTTTTTAATCTCATCGAACTACAGCACCTTCTTCCACAATTATTCTCCGGTCTGGTTTATTTTATTTTATTTTTTTGGCAATTTTCAAACCATCTGTCTTGTTTTTTTCTTTAGAATTTTGTTTTCTGTCCATTTTTTTTCACAACACCCAGTTTTCTGCAGTTTATATTGGTCCTGACCATAGAAAAATATAGATCACTAGACTGAGCCCCAGCTTTTCTGACATTATTTAAAACATTAGATTATATAAACTGTAAAATATTAATAATAATTGGGTTAATATTATTAATAATTTTTATGATTTCTACATCGTCGGTCCTTTTTTCTGCTCTGTCATCAACATGTACAGTAACGGGAAATCCAGGCTCTTGACCGTTTTGTGTTAGCCATTAGCTTCACCGGCCGATCACATGGTCACCTGGTTTCTGCGCACTCCAGCTGTTCTATATAACCTCCTTGGTCCTGACTCATACCTCCATCAGGCTTACCTTTGGCCTCTTGGTAACTGTTCTCACTAAAGCCCACTTTGCTCTGTAAGCTTTGCTGGAGAACCCGCTCTTGGCAGGTTTGCTCCGGTTCCATCCTCTTGACATTTTCTAATTTAAAAAACACAAGATAATCAGCTCACTGAAGATTAGATTTGTGTACATATTTAAAATATCTCTGGCAAACATGACGTAGAATCAGCTTCATAAATAAGTTCTTATTAAAAAAAAGGGAAAAAAGACTTTTGTCATGTTTCAGATGAGCTAAAAGATAATCTGTTGAACTTTCTCAGAATGATTTGAAGAGTTCAGTTCAAACCCCACTGAGAGCAGATCATATGTGGAGCTTTATAGATTGAAAACTATTGAGCTGCAGAAATAAAACTATAGGAGTTTTATGTTGCAATAAATCAAGGTTTATTTATCATTAGCAAATTAAAAACACAAAAAGCGTAATGCTAATCAACAATATAATCAACAGAAGATACACTCATTACTCATTTACTTATGTTGCAAACAGAAAAGATCAGTCTGAATTTTCCACTTCAATCATTTTGAGGTCAGAGAAAAACTAATTAAAAAAACAGACAGGGTTCTTGTGTGTCCGATTTAAGCTGGCAAATCAAATTTCAAAACTGGCTCAGAGGAGTGATACCTGATTTACAGATATGTGAACATGGACCAAAAAAAGTTATACATCAACTTCTAAAGGCATAAAAAAATCACAATACAGCATTCAACGTTCCACTCAGGCAGCAGTTTACTCTAAAACTGCAAACATAAAAGAAAAGTGAAAATGAAAAATAAATCACTTCAAAAAAATACTCCTGAACTCCTCAACATTCAGCTGCTTTTTAACTGAGAATAGTGCAAGTTAGCATTTAAAGCAGCCATAAATCTGACAGCAATTTAAAAAGTCTTGTTCCAAGTTTTATTGATCAGGAGGATTCACTTCACTTCATCCGGGATTTATTGCTTCAGCCACTGCTGGAGGAGTAAAAAGATGTGGTCCCGAGCTAAAGACAGCTGTGGGAGATCCTGGCTCCGGGCTGGGTACATGTTGGCACAGTGAGCTGTTCCTGGATCACAGGAAAAATAATCCAGGTTAATCACAGATTAGACAAGAGCAAAAACACATTAGAGAAACTGAAAGTGTCATTAAGAGGGCAAATAGCTCTTTGTGAATCAACTTGTTGACTCTGCTGTCTTCAGCATGTTTAAACAGGAAAAAATGAGAATTTTGTGGCAGACTGCTAGTAAGAAGGAGGCTGAAGAAACTGGTTCATCCCTGCTTTTAATGTTTAAATAGCCCGAGGTTGTTTTAGAAATGATGAGATTTGCTAAAGTGAAAACAAATTAAAATGAGTGAATTTCTAAAGAAAAATCCCGACTTTGAAAAATTCTGGCCAAAAAATAAAAAAGATAATTAGTTTTCTTTAAAGTAAAACAAAAACATTTTCTTAGCATTGTTTTAAAAGACAGGTTATTTTAAAAAGATTTAGTCAAATAGTTTAAAAGAATGTATCTCTTGTTTTCATCTCAGCATTGAGGGTGTCATGGAAAGACAATGAGAGAAGTTACGAAAACGATCTACTCTACACAATCACACTTAAAGGCAATTCTTGTTTTAGTAAAATAAATAAATAAAAACTCTTTATAACTTAAACAGTCTGGACCTGGTTCATAGTGAAGTCTGGGTCACAGCCCTAGACTTTTGTAACCATGACCAAAGTATGCAATGATTGTGCACAAGACGCAAACTTACAGGCCGAACAAGGAGATCACTGATCAGAGAGGCAGCCAAGAGGCCCATGGTGACTCTGGATGAAATGCAGAGAGCCACAGCTCAGGTG
>NW_013952955.1:68631-78650 GCF_001266775.1 Austrofundulus limnaeus
CCACTTCACAATTGTATACCACTTTGTGTTGGTCTTTCACATTAAATTCCAGTGAAATATATTTATGTTTGTTGTTGTAATGTGACAAAATATGGAAAAGTTCAAGGGGTATGAATACTTTTGCAAACCACTGTAGATGGTAAGACTTGATTGTTGCTTGTCGCTGGTAGCCTCGAGACTACGGTCAGAGCTGCGAGGATTTTCTCGCCCTCTAGAGGCTGCGCAAGCTCTTCATTGTTACAATTTTGTTCTTCGATTGGTAAGTTATCTTCTCTTTTAGTCGAAGGGAGTGGCGGCGTCCGCTTTCCACGTCGATTTTTCTGTTGCCGGTGGTACGGCGTTAGCCAATTCCGACAGGTTGTTAATTAGCCGTATCGGCTTGTATTGTGGCAGCCGTGTTCGGATTGCCTTTAGTTGATTGTATTGCATCCTATTTCGGGATTGCTTTTTCTTTATATTGTGCCACCGTTTGCTTGTCTGCAGCCGTTTTCGGGCTTGTTTTTTTGTTAACGTTGTGCAGCCGTGTTCGGCTCGCCTATATTTTGTCTAATTGCAGCGGTTTTCGGGCTTGCTTATTGTTTACGTTGTGCAGCCGTGTTCGGCTTGCCTCATATGATATTGCAACCGTGCTACGGTGATTGTAGTGCGCCTTGCAGCTTTCTTTTTTTCCCACTTGGAACCCTTGGTGGCGTTTTCTGCTCGACTGGGTCCCTAGTCCATTAGGCTAAGTGTCAAGAGTGGCGATTTCAGCTCGACCTGACCTTGTCTCGTCAGCGTAAGATGCTGGACATGCCGGGCTGCAGAGTCTGTTTGGCCCCTCTCCAATTGGAGGATGGGCATGATCTGTGTCCTTCTTGTTTGGGCCTAGATCACCTAAAGGAGACCTTGACTGATGCGGCCTGCCCTAATTTTTCTGTTCTGCCCTTGTCCCTGCGTATCGCTCGTTTGGCTGACCTTCAAGGTGCCAGCCGGCCTGTGAAGCGTATGGCTCTTGAGGCTATGCAGCATCCTAAGAGGACTAAGAAGAGCTCCAGGGATTCAGAAGGCCTACCTGGGGAGGTGGCCCATCTTACTTCCGAGTTGGAGCAGATGAAAGCACTACTCGAGTCCCTTAGAGACGGTGGTGGCTCTGGTCTGACTAGAGACCCGGACCCAGGGCGGAGCATGGGTTCAGGGCTCTCCGTTTTAGACGATGATGCTGTATCCCTGGCAGCGTCTGGCACTGATTTTCAAGATCCGTTTGAATCTGGCTCGCACATGTCAACAGCCAGTTCGCGTCTCTCTTCCTGCTCTCAGTCGGAAGAGGATGATTCGATAGTGGGCGCTTTGAGAACTGCGCTTGCTCGGCTGCAGCTGGATGCTCCACAGAGCCAGCCTGATGCTTCCAGTGCTTTCTTTCGGCGTCCTACTACTAGGTTGTCCTTTATGGTTCCCCCATCTGCCGACTATGTGAAGGAGGTTCATGCCTGTTGGGCAGATACTAAGGCCTTTTCAAGACCGACCTCTGATGGCAGGGCTCTGGGCATGCAGGATGCGCCCATGTTTGGCATGGGTCATATGCCTTCTGTCGAACCTACCATAGCATCCCTCATTGTGGCTCCAGATGAGGTTCTGAGAGCTAATGCAAGGTGTCCTCGTCCTCAGCGTCGTGTGACTGATGATCTGCTCTGTAGAGCTTATGACTCGGGGGCTTGATTGGGACGACTTGGTAAGTCATTGTCGCATTTATTACTGGGTCTCTCAGCCTCTCTGGAGGGCTTGGCGATTGATGCACCTACTCAAGGTTTGATGGACGCATCTCTTCATGGGTTTGCTCTTTTGTCCAGGGAAATTGGCCATCTCCTGTCTACCCTTGTCCGGGCACGATGCCAGGTCTGGCTGGCACAGTCTCTGCTTACTGAAGCTTGTAGAAGGACCCTGATGAGTCTTCCAGTGGTCCCGGGGGAGTTGTTTGGCTCTGCTGCGCTTGCAGCCTTGGAGCGGTTGGCCCAGGCTTCTCATACCAGGCAGCAGCTGGCCAGCCTTCATCGCAGGCGACTGCAGCACCCTGCTGGGAGTGCCTCTGCATCTTTTTCACGCACTTATCCAGCCCCGTCTACACCCTCGGTGGGGCAGCCACGGCCTGCTGCAGGGCCTCCTCCTGGCCAGTGGGACGTTTCCAGGGGTCAGGCTCGCATGGCTTCTCAACCCCGGCAGTCCACTCGGCAACCCTCCCGCCCTCTTAGGGGCAGGGAGTTCGGAAATGATTCAGAGCTGGCGGTGGGACACTTTACCCCGGACCAGCTCAGTTGCTGGACCGCTCTTGTTCCCGATCCATGGGTGGTGTCTACACTGACTCTGAGTTACACGCTACAGTTCCGTCACCGCCCTCCTGTTCCTGGTCAAGTCAGGATGACGGTGATTCACGACCAGGCAAAGGCTCAGGCTCTGAGTCACGAAATAGATGCCTTTCTGGCCAAGGGCGCTATATTGCCTGTCGACCCCCTGCTGGATCCAGGGGGCTTTTAAACAAAGTATTTTTAGTCCCAAAAAAGACCGGTGTACTCCGCCCAATTTTGGACCTCAGGGGTCTCAATGTGTTTTTAAAGACTATTCTGTTCCACATGTTGAGCGTCAGGGATGTGCTTCAGACAATCTCCCCAGGCAACTGGTCCACCTTGGTCGACTTGAAGGATGCCTACTTTCATGTTCCGATTGCATCACACCATTGGCGGTTTCTCCGCTTCGCATTTCAGGGCAAGCATTTTCAGTTCAGAGTTCTTCCATTCGGCCTGTCTCTGTCCCCGCGTGTGTTCACTCGGTGCATGGCTGCAGCCCTGTCTCCTCTGCAGGCCAAGGGGTTGAAGATCCTGCCTTACTTAGACGATTGGCTAATATGTGTGCCCACAGAAGCTCAGGCGGCGGCGGACACACACACACATTACTCTAACACATAGACTTGTTGGGTCTTGGTGTGAACTGGCAGAAAAGCAACTTGGTTCCATCTCAGCAGGTCACCTTTCTTGGGATCACGATGGACTCCCTCACTATGACTGCTCACCCGTCGCCTCAGCGTGTCGAGGACATTCTTCAAATGCTGTCCTCCTTTCTACCCGGCCGTGCACCCGCCTTTCTTGCTTACCTTCGTCTGTTGGGCAAGCTGACTGCTGCTGCTACAGTGGTACCCCAGGGTTTGTTGTCTCTGCGACTGCTACATATGTGGCTGAACAGCCTAAGGCTGCACCCATCTCGTATGCTGCACCGCCGCAGAAGACTGCTGGTGTCCAATCAATGCCTTGCGTCACTGGTTCAGTGGCGAGAGGCAGGGTTTATGACCAAAGGGGTTCCACTGGGCTCGCTGCTGGCTCGTCGAGAGGTTGTCTCTACCGATGCATTCACCACAGGATGGGAGGCGTCGTGGCAGCGACAGATCGCCCGGGGGACATGGTCCCCGCAGGAGAAACTGCAGCACATCAATGCCTTGGAGTTGGAGAATGTGCAGCGGGCGTTGCGACACTTCCTCCCGGGCCTGCACGGGAAACACGTCCTAGTGCGGTCGGACAATACTTCGGTGGTCTTTCGTATCAACCATCAGGGGGGGACACGGTCGATAACATTTCTGAGGTTGACCCAGAAGCTCTTGACCTGGGCAGCCCCTCTTTTTGCCAGCCTAAGGGCGGCCTACATTCCAGGGGTGTGGAATGTTCCGGCCGATATTCTGTCTCGGGGACGCCCACCATCGGGGGAGTGGAGGCTCCACCCGGAGGTAGTGGGGGTCATTTGGGAGAAGTACGGCATAGCAGCCGTTGACCTGTTTGCGTCCCGAGAGACAACACATTGCCCACTTTGGTTCTCCCTGGCGGACACTGCCAGTCCTCTGGGTCAGGATGCACTGGCACACGACTGGCCAAAAGCGCTGCTCTATGCTTTCCCGCCGCTTCCCCTGATAGGCCCAACACTCCTGAGAGTCCTTCAGGAGGGGCATCAGGTCCTTCTAGTGGCCCCCTTGTGGCCGGGGAGAACCTGGTTTCCACTGCTGCACAGGCTCTGTTGCAGCTGTCCAATGCCTCTCCCCCGCAGGAAGGACCTTCTGTCACAGCTGGGGGTCGGATCCTGCATCCCAATCCCAGTCGCCTCCAGCTCTGGGTTTGGCCGCTACGAGGCCCGGCATCTCCTTCTCAGAGTATGACAAAGATGTCGGGCATACAATGACTAATGCCAGGGCCCCTTCGACACAACTGGTGTACACTCATAAGTGGAAAGTTTTTGACAGATGGTGTCGTGCTAGACATGTGGATCCTGTACACTGTTCTATTTCAGTTATTTTAACCTTCCTTCAAGCACTGCTTTCTCAAGGTCGGTCTCCGTCCCCTCTGAAAGTTTATGTAGCTGCCATCTCTTGTTAGCATGTGGTGGTGGATGGTGAGAAAATAGGCCGTAATAAGGACGTTTCTTTGTTTCTGAGGGGTGCCCGGCACCTGCACCCTCCCTTACGCCCTGTCGTACCTGTGTGGGACCTCTCTCTCGTCCTCATTGCACTGCAATCTCCCCCGTTTGAGCCCTTGGCGGAGGTGAGCCTTGAGTATTTGTCAAAAAAGACTGCCTTTCTCTTTGCCATGGCTTCGGCGAAGCGGGTGGGTGAACTACATGCGCTGTCTGTTCAAGATTCCTGTTGCCGTTGGAACCCATCTGGCTCTGGCATTACTCTTTGACCTGACGTGACATTTCTTCCTAAGGTGGCCTCATCTGCGAGCCACTCTGTGCCCCTCCAGCTTGCTCGCTTTGACGCAGGTGGGCCTGATGAACTTCTCTGCCCTGTTCGGAACTTCGGGCACTGGAAGCATATGTCAGTCTGACAGCTTCTCTGCGGCAGTCTGATAGTCTGTTTGTTTGCTATGCAGGGCCATGCAAGGGGCAGGCCCTTTCCAAACAGCGTCTCGCGCGTTGGATTGTGGAGGTGGTGGAACAAGCGTACGTTCTACAGGGCCACCAACCTCCTGCTGGTGTACGATGCCATTCCACCAGGAGCATTAGTGCGTCATGGGCCGCTATGACTGGGGTCACTCTGGAGGCTATCTGTGCAGCAGCCTCCTGGTCATCTCCGAATACTTTTGCTAGATTTTACAGGGTAAACCTGGCTGCCTTTCACCCGCTGGAGGGGCTCCTGTCCCAGCGTTCATCATCCCAGTGAGGTGGCCATGTTTTGAGATTGTTTCTTTTCGGGGTGCGATTCCTCAGGACTCTGTTGGTAGTTGTCATCCAGTGCTTTAAGCACCGCCTCTGGCGGTCAGTAGGGATGAAATAGAACGAGAGTTATGACTGTAACTGCGGTTCTATGAATCCCGGATGACTGCCAGAGCATTCGGTCCCTCGGAATCATAGTGTTTCGCGAGAAGATTAAGGGACTGAACTGGCATTGTCACGTGACTTTATAGACTTACCGAGTGTCACACGTGACCATGTTGGTATAAGGTTCTCGACCTGAGCATGCGCAAGAGTGATCATTCAGTGCTTTAAGCACCGCCTCTGGCAGTCATCCGGGATTCACAGAACCGCAGTTACAGTCGTAACTCTCGTTACCTCCCACAGACCAAAAACATGACTGTGACTAATTGGTAACTTTAATTATCCCAAGGTCTGAGTGAGAGAGTGAATGGTTGTTTGTCTCTTCAGCCATGTTCACACGGACATAAGTAATCGGAGTAAACAGCCATTCAGAATAAAAATGTAAACACCCCAATCGGAAGATTCTGATCTGATTCAGCTTGAGCCGAATGAATTTGTAATCCAAATGAAAAGAGGTGGTTTATGCCTAAAATAATCTGAACAACGTGTATGTAAACAATTAATCTGGTCATCTTAATCTGTTTGTGGAAAATGGACCTAAGTGGCTTTCATCCACTGGTTTCTGGTGTTTTGTGGAGAGAGGGGCAACACAGAATTTTCAAGGGTGTTTATTTCCTCCCGCTCTCTCATCCGGTAAAGAAAGAAGACCAACAGCTATGGTGCTTCGCCTGTAGCTCAATCAGGGACAAAGGAATGTCTCCGCCGTTATTAAAACCTGGTGCACATCTATTCTGGGCACTCAGAGGACACAGAACATTTTTTTATTATCATGGAAGTAAAACTTCTTCTGTGGTTTATAAAAAGTTATAACTCGGCCTATGTCGGTACTTCTATTCTGAATAAAAGCTTTGTGAATGCTTGTCATGATCAGATTAATTTTATGCCCATATAAACAATATATTCAGATTTATCCAACCGTGGGGTGGATGGGTGGATGGGTGGATGGATGGATGGATGGGTGGGTGGGTGGATGAGTGGATGGGTGAGTGGGTGGATGGATGAGTGGATGGGTGGGTGGGTGGATGATTGGATGGGTGTGTGGGTGGATGGATGAGTGGATGAGTGGAGTGGTGGGTGGATGGATGAGTGGATGGGTGGGTGGGTGGATGATTGGATGGGTGTGTGGGTGGATGGATGAGTGGATGAGTGGAGTGGTGGGTGGATGGATGAGTGGATGGGTGGGTGGATGGTTGGATGAGTGGATGGGTGGGTGGATGGATGATTGGATAGATGGGTGGATGGATGGATGGGTTTGAAAAACTGGTCCAAATCTGCCAAACGTCAGTTTTTAAGTCTACCTCAATAGATTACATCATAAGAGTGAGATGGGTACATGTAGATGAAAGAGGACATCAAAATAATGTGCACGGTCTAGATTAAAGTTTTGCAAGCTGTGGACGTAGAAACAGGCTGTGATTTGAAAAACATTTGCTGCTCAGAATTTGGCCGCTCAGCTTGATTTTAAACACTTAGAATTCAATAAAACTCATTAAAAAATTTGCAGATTCTCATGCAAATGGAAGTCAGAGCTATTTTGGGACAGCCACAGCACGTATGTTACCATAACAAGTTAGCTAACTAATCAGCAAAAACAGCACGGTGGTGATTTTAGTCAATTGTCAAATGAGCACTCAAGAGCAGTAAGGGTGTAGGCACGGCGATTTTCATTCTTGTTAATGGAATTTGTTCATTTTTACCTTTGATGAAAACAGCAGGGAGCTCAGCTGTGATGTCCTGGGTGATTCCCAAGGCGTGCCATGGGTCGATGGACCCATTGGGGAAAACTATTCTGCTGGAGCGGATGTCATAGCCTCCGTAGTACTCATTGGTCTGGGCCACGGCCTCTGCCACCTGCTCGGCACTTATGTTGTAGAAAGCTGCACACTGCTTCACCTGATAACTGCATTTAGAGGAAAAACAAAGAACAACACAGCATCTGTTGAAGCTGGAAGAAGGAAAACGGATCGTGTTTGATGTGGAGCTAGTAGAAGACGAACAGGGGAGCAGTTGCTGGGGATGCTGAAAACACAATTATGAACTTATTAAGCAGGGAGACAATTTGTACTGCACTCACCCGAGAGGGAAGCCACTGAATGGCTGGTTAGGTGAATCTGTGCTCTGGTAGAATCCAAATTCACTGCACGTCTGATAGACCCACTGTCTCCCTGACAACACACACACAGCATTTATCCACTGTCTGCATGTTCATTGTTTTTAATAAAAGGCAGCTATAACAGACAGCAGGCAATTCAAGCATAAGCTCAAACAGCTTTAAAAATAGATTAGTCCATTCAGTCATTTAGCCCTAATTAGGAGAAGCAGTGCTGTTGAAGCTACAAGACAGGTGGAGAAAGAAGTGTCTGCAGGAGTATTGTGGCTTTATCAGAGGTCGGATCCAGTCATCCATCTCAACACCAGAATGCAACTCAAAAGACATCCATTTCTGGTTAAAAGCTGTTCACAAACATCTAGTTAGAGAGCAGTTTCAACTTTACAGAATCTATAAAAAATGTCAGCACAAATTTTAGACCTGATGGTGAGTTTTTAAGGTTTAGAAAACTTTATTTGTATCTGGTTGTCTTGTTCATGAGAGATGGCAGAATGGAGCAGGACATGGATTGATGGGTTGGGGGTCTCATCCTCAGTAATGAGGGCGTTGCTTCGGTCGATCATGGTGAAGAAAGAGCTGAGTCCAAAAGCAAAGCTCTCAATTTACTGGTCTTAATACGTTTCAACCCCCACCTGTGGTCATGAGCAGTGGTGGGATGATTGATATTGTAAAGTACAAGTACTTTGTTACTGTACTTAAGTACATTTTTCATGTATTTGTACTTTACCTAAGTATACTTAATCATGGGTACTTTCGACTTTTAGTCCACTACATTTTACATTAAGTATCTGTACTTTCTACTCTACTGCACTTTCTGTAATGAGTTGCATTACAAGTTACATTCACATCGCGTCACAATAGGTTTTTTTATTTGTTTTATTTTTTTAGTTTGAAAGTAATCAATGGCGAGAGGGGAATTGCTGTAACTGGTCCACTGAAACACTGAAACAGGAGAATACCATTAGACTGTCCTTCAAGAAGAGCGAGATGATTCTGCATCACCTACTGGACCATCAGCGGCAACACTTAGACGATTCCACCACGAAGAGTCAGCCAAAGGAAATATGCCACCTATGGCCTTGTTTAAATGACTTACTGAATCTAACTGGTTCAAAAAACAACTTGTGGAGATTTGATAGAGGAAGTCGGTGGAGAGTTTACAGCTTCTGTAGCTGTTGTCACAATCTGTGATGATGCACAAAATCACAGTGTCACAGAGGGTAAACAATAAACATCTGCAGCATTGTTCACTATAATGGCACAACATTGATGTATTAAAAACATACAGTAGGCACACTTCATGATATTGTAGACCAATAGGGAATACATAAAGCAAGTACTTTTACTTTTAATACTTTAAATATTTTTAAAAGCAATTACTTATCTGAAACTGAAACACCTGGTTTTAGACCATAACATCCCTTTCAGACAGCTTCCTCTTGCATCCACAGTTAATCCTGTTGGATGTGGTTGGTCCTTCTTGGTGGTATGCTGACATCACCCTGGATACCGTGGTTCTTAATACATCACAAAGACTTGCTGTCTTGGTCACAGATGCTCCAGCAAGACGTGCACCAAGAATTTGTCCTCTTTTGAACTCTAGTATGTACCCATGAAGTTGTGTGCATTGCAATATCTTGAGCAAAACTGTGTTCTTACCCTGCTAATTGAACTTTCACACTCTGCTCTTACTGGTGCAATGTGCAGTTAATGAAGATTGGCAACCAGGCTGGTCCAATTTAGCCATGAAACCTCCCACACTAAAATGACAGGTGTTTCAGTTTCGTTCTCTAACCCCTGTACTTTTACTCAAGTAAAAATGGTAATGTGGTACTTTTACTAGAAAACATTTTTGTCTGTCTATATGTATTTTTACTTAAGTACAGTGTTTGAGTACCATCTCCACCACTGGGCATGAGGTGTGGATCTTGACTAAAAGAACAAGATTCTGGACACAAGCGGCCAAAATGAGCTTCCTTCCTAGGGTGGCTGGGCTCAGCCTTAGATAGGGTGAGGAGCTCTGTCATCCAGGGCAGCTCAGAGTAGAGCCGCTGCTCCTTCGCATTGAAAAGAGTCAGTTGAGGTGGTTCTTTTGATTGGACTCCTCCCTTTAGAGGTGTTCCAGACATGTCCCACTGGTAGGAGGTCCCGTGGCAGACCCAGGACTCCCTGAAGGGATTATGTATCCCCCCACCCGAACCAGCTGTAAAGTGTCATTGAGGAGAGGCATGTCTGGGTTTCTCTCCTGGGGTTGGATTTATAAAACTTGCGTATGCACAAAACGAGCCCAGAAACTTGTATACGCCACTTTTCACGCCAAGGTTGTGATATATAAAATCCAAACTTGACGTGAAAATGTGCGGTGCCTCATGCCAGCTCTGAGCCATGCGTACGCTCATTTTGGAGACGTGAAACTGCGACACAGATGGTGAAGTGAAGAATTAGAGCCACACTGTGTAATGATCACTGTCAGATATTTAATTTACCTTCATACTTATTTTAGGTAGACTTTAGCTTTCTTAACAGTATAATTTATGTTTCTGCTGCTGAGCCATAAGGATCTTTGAAATATAAAACTTAAATC
>NW_013952955.1:78883-81059 GCF_001266775.1 Austrofundulus limnaeus
CAAACAGACCCCTCCCCGATAAGAACAGCAGGACAGCAAAAGCTTTGGATACACGCGCAGGGCGCGCTCACCTCGCCAGTGTGAATAATAAACCTTGACGTTTAAAGCCCGTGTTTGTCACGTGCGGGATGGTGGGGGGTGTCTGCCGCAGATAACAGAGCAAGCAGGCAGGAGGGGGAGAGGACAGGGAGAAGATCAGTGACCTTATATCTAATTTTATCTGACTTATTTAATTTTATTTTTAGTGTTTTTTATCGTACTGCAAGCTCTGAGAGAAAATTAATTTGAAGCTGGGTTCTTTTTTTATGAAAATCGTTAGATTACTCTAAAGCAAAATGAGAGAAAATCTGTGTCAATTACAGACATTCTGTTCACGCAAGCAGTTGTCAGCACCTGTCATCCTCCAGACGCACAACGGAGCGTGTCTGAGCCGGCCAATCACTTTTTTTGACATTGACCAGCTGACTGATTTAAATACATCTTAACATTCATGAATAACTTTACATTGACTGTTTATGATTGATTGTGTTCGTATAGAGGGTAGAACCTGAGGCGGGTCTTTGTGTGCAAACTCTGAGGTGCAGCTGTGATCTCAAAAGGAATGCTGCATTCACAACGAATGCGATTTCAGCATCAAAAGTGCATCCAACGCTTCAAGTTGGACGCTTGTGCACTTTGAGGTCAGACGCAGGTCAGCTCTTGAAGCGCTCGCATGTCAAGAGCCTCCCCGCCCCTCCCTCCTCTGCCGGTCTGTCCTCTGTCAGGCTCTGTTTAATGTCGGATGAAATATAGGAATTGACTTTGCTTTATTTACAGAGAGCAAGAGCGTGTCACGCTCATCAGATAATTAATTCATAATTAATTCACCAGATAATTCAGAGACGTTCTGAGTTTGGTGAGTTTCATCACCCAGGAGCTGCGGGAGAGGCTCCCAGCTCGCTTTCAGAACTATTTTTGTCCCAAGTCCAGTCTGATGAGCCGCTGCCACGCATTGGTGCGGACATCTCCTGTCAGGACACCAACTACCGGCACTCGATTTCAGCTAAAGAGCTCCTCTCCATCTGTGTCAGGTTAGTAGACATCATTCAGTAAACTGTCCCGTCGAGAAATCTGTCACTACGTCACACAGTGGAGTCTCTCTGATTGGTTGACGCGGCGCGTCGAGCTGCAAAAGTTCAGATTTTCTAACTTCAGCGATTTGCGCATCAAGCACGTCGAATGCTCAGATCGTTCAAATCGTTCAAATCGCTATGCTCTGATCGCGCTTGACACGCCGCAGCCCTTCCCGGTTCTGATTGAAGCGTGTCCACCATAGACTTTGCATGTAAACCTGATGCTCCTGATGCTGAAATTGCGTTTGGTGTGAACGCACCATTACCCTGAATGCTGTGCTGGGTAGTGCTGTATGGAGCTGATTGGAGTCAGATGAGAATAAAGATTTTTAAAGCTATTGAAGTGGGTTCCTGCTATTATTCAGACTTCATTTTTGAACAACGCTATTTCTACAAGCTCATTATCCTAAAGTCTTTCTCATCTGTTTGCATTTGAGATAAAATGGCAGAAACACAGCTTCACATCTAGTCTTTTGTACGATTTTGAGCTATCACTTGTGTATATAATCACAGTTTCACACTAAAGAAAAAAAACAAATTCATGTGTTGAGTGATTACCAACACCGAGGTTTCTCTTGGAGATAACGTTACTCTTATCTGCATATGTGCAGCAGTTTCTCCGATTTTGGTTGCAACAGGAAAAAAGGTTATCTCAAACCATTTCATTTCCATTTTATCTGCCTGTTTTGCTTTTAGCATCAATTATGGGTCATGGGTTCAGTTACTAAAAGTGCAACGCCTCTAATGTGGGGAAACCGTGAACTGTTGCAGACCTTCCATTGTTTTCTTTTTTTCTCACACAGATGAAACACATCAGAGTCAAAATTAAGCCACAGGCACATGATGACACACTCCGGTCCTTTGTAATATCGGGCAACCAGTGTAATTTGTATATTTCCCTCAAAGGTTAGATTTGACATTTTAACGTCTTGACATGTGCCGTCTAAGATGTTGAAAACTTAAAGAAACCCCCACAGAAAGAGGCATTGATGGCTCATTTAATCACTTTGAAAGCAAATGTCAGAAGACTGAGCTACTTGTATACAAATTGATTGATATATATA
>NW_013952955.1:81069-82790 GCF_001266775.1 Austrofundulus limnaeus
CGCGTTTGGTGTGAATGCACCAGAAAGATGCGCAGAAACATGCGTACGCATGGTTTTATAAATCTGAATTATTTTGCCGTATGCCATTTCTGCCTTTTGGCCGTACGATCACTTTTAGTATGGTTTCAACACAATCTTTTATAAATCTAACCCCTGGACCTGTTTCCTCCACGACCCGACTACAGATAAGCGGTAGAAGATGAAGACTTTATTTTTCGGATGTTGCCCCTGTGGTGTGGCTCATGGTCTATGGGTGGCCCGCTGGCCGGGTTGGCTGCCCCAAGCCAACCACCCGGTGGGTGGTTGGCTTGGGGCGGGGGGGGTGGGGAGTGTTTGGCTATTGGCGGTGTGGTGGGGTGGTCGTGGGCGTGGCTTCTCTGCGGTGGGGGGCTGGCCGGGCGGCCTGGTGCGGCCCGGGCCGGACCTTGGCTGTCTGCGCCTCTCCACCCCAGAAAGATTGGGTCTACCCCCTGGGTTTGGGTGTGTGCTGCCTCCAGTAGGGGTTGTGGGGGTAGAGGGGGGCGGTGTGCATGTCCTGGACCTGGAGGGTATAGAGTGTATATCGGGGGTATGAGTGGAATGTGGCATCCTTGTATGTCTTTGAATGAGTGGGTGTGAGGATGAGGGTGGGATGGTGCGATTGTACATGTTTGGGTATTTGTCAGGCTGGTATCTGGGCCGCTCCTCCTGCTGGTTTGTCTGAGGGCCCGCTGTTACTCAGCCCCCCCGGTGGGGTGGGCGGCTGGCCGCCGGCATGCTGGGGGTTCTCGGGATCTGGGGCTGAGCGCTGGGGCATGTGCCGGCCTGGCCTGGTGACTGCCTGCTGGGGCTTGGGGCCTCTGGCCCTGTCGGGCTCTGGCCTGGGTGGGGTGCGCCCTGGGGSCCCGGACCTCTGTGCCCTTTCCTGGATCTGCTCTGGTGTGGCGGGTGCCGGTGGGGCCCATGAGTTTGTYGCTGCTGGCCCCGGGGGCTGTGCGTGTGGTCGCTGGGGGGACTCTTCCAGTTCTCCCCTATGGTGTGATCTGGGGGGTGGGTGGGTGGATCTTCCTATGCGGGTGCCCCTTGGGGCTCTGCGCTCGGGATCTATCTCGGGTCCTTGGGCTCTGGTCTTCCCTATGTCTGCCTCGTGTCTTGGGGGTTGGGTCTTCAGTCCTCCACAGTCACTATTAAATATTCCATTGGAGAAATCTTGTATATACACGCATGTTCACAACCGCTCACAAGCAGGTGTTCTGATCCGGGGGGTTCTGACTGGTCACTGAGTGTGTATATATGTCTGTGTGTATATATCTACAGTATGTATGAATGTAGGCATGCATGTATGTCTTTATATATGTATGGGTATGTGTATTTATGTATGTCATCCATGTATTTATCCATTTATTTTTAGGTGAGCGGACAGATGTTGGGTGTGTAGACCTGTGATTTCTTGGTGTATATTTAATATACTTCTAATCTCTATTTCAATCTTTTTAATTACTTTTCTCTTTGTTTTTCCCCTCATTTTCTATTTTCTCTTTACTTAAAAGAAATTTAATAAAAAATCACTGATGATGAAGAAATTAAGAAACTAATATTAAGTTCTTTTTTTCTGCTGAAGTGATACAAAAAATTGATTTAAAGATGTCAACAACAGAAGACTTGTCCATCCAGCCTTGCAGGAGCCAGAGTCTGACCCAGAGCCAGAGGAGAATGAAGACCCACAATCTGCAGAACTGCAG
>NW_013952955.1:84310-88745 GCF_001266775.1 Austrofundulus limnaeus
TTTCCACCATTATTTTCAAAAAAATTCTTTAAAAGTCAGACAAAATGATTTTGTCAATTTTTTTTCACATTTTGTCTCTCATAGTTGAGGTCTACCTATGATGTCAATTACAGGCCTCTCTCATCTTTTTAAGTGGGAGAACTTGCACAATTGGTGACTGACTAAATACTTATTTTCCCCACTGTACTACAACTCAATAATCATTGGATCTACAATGATTAACTTTTAGAATCAACCTAATTTAAGATTTACATTGCAGCCAACTGGCCTTAAAAACTGCGAAAAAAGTAACTTAAAAGTCTGTAACTTAATAGCTGTAACTTAATTTGATGATAGCTGAGCATCCTCCCAAACACATACGGTGAGTACAACAAATTGCACAATATCTGCTTAAAACTTAGGCATAACGTTTTGAAGTCAATCCTGTTTGTAAACAAAATTTTTCACAAATCACAGGACAAATTATAATGAAACCTTCAAAAAGTAATCACTGGACATACTAGTACACCTAGTACATAGGCTAGTACATCTTATTAATAATTGGAAAATAAAAATGGCTATAACTCAGTCAAATCAACAGACTGACCTAGAGTTTGATGTGGTAGTATCTAAGAGTTACTCACAACACATACTCTGAGCTCAACATTCTGCATTACCACATCATCATCACCAAAGTTTGATCAAATCCCAGCACCCACCTCCCCCTGCAGCAGGCCCATCCCAGGATGTATTACTCATGTCTCTGGTGTAGTTACTGAAGCTGGCATCCAGACACTTCAGAGAGAGAGTGTCCATCATCAGACGGGCCACGGCAGCGTAGCGGGCATACGGATCTCCCAGTGAGGCGTTGGCCATCACGCCGCACAGCACCTTGATGGTTATGTTGCCACCCACCGCACCCTTTATGGAGTGAGACATAAAAATGAACACATTTTAACTTTTTTATGTTAATTTCTGCATCAAATCACTAATACTTTTGAGGATATGATTATTCACTAGATTAGATAGCACTGTATCAAAGCATTTATTTTGGAAACATTACAAACTCAAATCTGGTTGTATCAGCATGCTGATGAACATTCTCAGCATGTTAAATGTTTTATTTTTATCTGCTTTGTGAAGGCAAGTGGTCCCCAATATATTTGGAATAGAAATACAAGTGTGTGCACTGTACATATTTTTGCAACATCGTGAGGATCATTTTCCAGAAACACACAGGCTCATGGGGACCCAATGCTCTTCGTGGGGTCCAGAATCTGGACCGCTGGTACAGATGCTGATTTTTAGGCTAGATGGTCAGTATGTAGTAGGGGTGTAAATCACCAGCTTTATCATGATATGATATTACATCGATATGTTTGGATGACGATTCGATATTTCTCGATATCACAAAGTCTGTCACAATACAATTTCGATTCAATTCAGTTCACATGTCTGCAATAGATCCCATCTAACACAATGACTGTGTTAGATTGGCATATGATATCGATTGAGGATATGACGATATAGATCAATATTTTCATTTTGCCTCAATATAACCGAGTCATGAACCATTCAAATCGAAATATCGATATAGATTGATGTATTGTTTCACTAGGGCTGTGTATTGGCAAGAATTTGGCGATACGATACATATAACAGAGGGGTCACGATACGATATATCCCGATATATTGCGATACTGTAAGCAAGGCAGTATATTGTGATATATTGCGATTTTTTTTGTCCAAAAATTCTATTAAATAAAAACCTCTTACTGAAAAAAAAAAAAGAAAAGTTAATGTTTACTTACAATGCTAATGCTACCCTTACTCTCTGGCGCYCAAGAGGTAGAGGAGCCAAATGGCTGGCTCACTGCTGCCAACTAGTGGTCAGAAGCTGAACTACAACATAAAAATGAACGGTTGGCAAGAAGGTTGACATTTTAAACCTTAATTAAAAATCAATACAGGGCTTTAGAATATCGATACAGTATCGGGAAATGAAATATCGCAATATTTCAGTGTATCAATATTTTTTTACACCTATAGTATGTAGTGGGCTGGTTAGGTTTAGGGTAAATGGTCAGTTGTTAGGCTATAGAAATGACCGGAAAATGAATGGAAGTCGATGCAAGGTCAACAAAGGGATAGAAAAACAAATGTGTGTTTGTGTGCGTCTGCTGTCCACCGCTGTGGTCGGGTCCTTCTATTGAAGCAAAATGTGTCATTTACTCGAAGGGGGTTGGACATGTAAACATTTGGCAGTGATTTCAGAGCTGCAAACAATCAAAACAAATGCAAGAAGCCTAAACGACCCTCGACTGTATCCATCTCCATCATCTGTGGAAAAAAGAGATTCTGGCACTTATTCTAACACTATTTTATAAAGCACACCATTAATAACCACTAGACTGTGAAGCCAGCGTTCCGACTCTTCCGACTGAGTTACACTTCACTCCTAGTCTTACACAAATTCCTCAGCGGACCTAAAACCTGGTGGCTCCGTCTCTGTAGGCAGCTCTTTGTGTCAGGGAGTCAGCAGTAGGCTGCGCTTGTCAGCCAGGGCCGTGGGCTCTGTGGGCCACCACTCCTCTCACTTCTTTTACAGGCGTCTCTTTGGCTTGGGGCGACAGGAAACCAGAGAGACCAAAGAGTCTTTTGTTACTT
The DNA here is from genome assembly GCF_001266775.1 of Austrofundulus limnaeus. Taxonomy (NCBI): domain Eukaryota; kingdom Metazoa; phylum Chordata; class Actinopteri; order Cyprinodontiformes; family Rivulidae; genus Austrofundulus; species Austrofundulus limnaeus. The sequence continues at coordinate 86,957 of NW_013952955.1, forward strand.
TTTCACATCAGCTTATTGGTAACCGGACTCACGTCTCGTCAAGGCAACAAGGGACAGAGAGGCGATGGAATAGGGGGATAAGAGAGGTAACAAGTAAAAAAAAAAAAGGCACTGTGGGGGGGAAAACACGAGACAATTTTCATCTCAACATATTCAGTTGAGAATAATGAAGAAATTTAGTATATTGGCAGTTTGAGCATAATGGCTGCATGAACATTGAGTGCTGCTGAATCACTGCCAAAATATGCTAAAGAAGTTGAAACTGAGTTCTTACAGCTAAAAGAAGCACAGTAGCTGCAACTATGGGAGCAAAACGCTAATTTTTGTTTTTTCCTAACTTTTATACTTTTCAAAATATTGATCTCCTCAGTTCCTTCAAAACCATTGTTCTCTTTGAAACCTCCAGAAAACTTGTTCTATTTTTGTCTCGTGCCATTTTTAGCCATCATTCTGCCACTTCTTGTTTTAGCTAGCTCTTTGCTTTTTTTTAGCTTTTATCAATCAATACGTTTATTCACTCAATTCAACAATTTTCATCATTATAACATACAAACACATTTTCTTTTAACACATACTATGCATGAGTGAAAAGGGAGCAGGAAGAAGATAAACCTTGTATAAACCTGCTTCTTTCTCAGTAATTACAATTAATTTTTCATGGCCACATTCATTAAATCACAAATAGAATATGCAAAAAATATATTGTTCTCCTCATTAACTCAAAAGTGTAAAGTATTTTAAATTGATTTAAAGTAGAACATTTTTTCAAATCTCCATCCAAACTATTCCATAATTTTATCTCATAAACTGAAATACGCATTTGCTTTAAAGTAGTACGCACAGTTTTACTTTTGAAATCATCTTGCCTTTGGTTAATTCTGTCATTTGAACATGAGACAAAAAACTTTTGTAAATTAATTGGCAATTATGTCTTTCTTGCATTAAACATAATTAATAAAAATGTTAAATTAAATAAATCCCATAGTTTCAAGATGTTTCAGTGAATAAAAAATGTATTTTTATGTTCCCTAACTTTCACTTTATATAGAATTTTCATAACTTTCTTCTGTATCACAAACAAAGGTTTAGTATTGGTTTTATATGTGTTGCCCGATACCTCTATACAATAGGTCATGTATGGAGCAACAAATGAGTGATATAATGTATGAAGTGTTGGATGCTCTAAAATATTTTTAACTTTATTTAAAAGTCCAATACTTTTATATGGTTTTTGTTTTATATATTTTATATGAGATTTCCAGTTAAGTTTATGATCCAAGACAACCCCTAAAAATTTAACTTCATATTCTCGTTCCACTATATTATCATCTATGGACATTGTAATAGAGTCATTTATTTTTTGTTACTAAAAATCCTGAATTTAGTTTTATTCCAATTTATTGATAATTTATTGTATTTTAGCCATTCATTAATTTTAGACATCTCACTAGCCATTTGTTCCATAAGTTTTTTAGTCATTCCCAGAGCAAAATACATTTGTATCATCTGCAAACAGGATRAACTATAGCAGTTTAGATACTTCACAAATGTCATTAATATACAAAATAAAAAGCTTTGGTCCTAACACTGAACCCTGGAGAACTCCACATTTTATACTTTGAAAATCTGATTTTATATTTCCTAGTTGTACAAACTGTTTACGGTTARTCAAGTAACTATTCAGCCAATTATGGACTATCCCTCTTATCCCATAATCCTGTAATTTAGAAAGTAATAGAGTGTGGTCAATAGTGTCAAAAGCTTTTTTTATAAAATCAACAAACACCCC
>NW_013952955.1:88978-94791 GCF_001266775.1 Austrofundulus limnaeus
GAGCCAAACAACAAAAGAAATCTGAAGCTTCCATGTTGAACAGTTTCTGAGTTACAAGCATTTTCGCATGTCCAGACCCCCCTTTTTCAGATAAATTGGGGGCACTGATCGGTGGGCCTGATGGATAGAGCTTCATCAGAGCTAAACAACATCTGAAGCTTCTATGTTTAACAGTTTCTGAGTTATAAGCATTTTCGCATGTCCAGACAACCCCTCTTTGAAAGGAGCCCCCTCCTCAAATATGGGGTCTATCTTAAAACGGTTGGCTGGCGCAGTGTAGGTCAGACTCATCTACAGTCCTGCCAAATTTCATGTTGATCGGTGCAGCTGTTTTTGTGCTACGGTTGACCAAAAATCACTGAAAAAAAAAAACAGTAAGAAAACAATATGACTCCTGCTTACGCTTCGCGTGCAGGGGTCATAATAATGCAAGGGATGTTGATTTATTTGATCTAAACCCATGTTGACTATCACCCAGTAAGTTATTTTTTTCAATTATACGTAACTATCTAATTTTGAAATAAACCATTTTTCAAGCACTTTGGAAAACTGAGGGGGGACTGAGATTGGTCTATAATTATCAAAGCTGTCTATCTCCATTTTGAAATATTGGAATTACTTTTGCTAACTTCATTTTTTTTTTAATATACCACTAGCTTTTTTAAACTAGCTTTTGGCTACATTTGGCTACGAGGGAAGGAATAGTGGGAAAGAAGAAGGAAGAGGGGGGGAATGTGTTTGGGAAGAGGAGGAGAGGGAGGAGAAGGGGAGGGAAAGAGGAAGACAGAAAAAGAGAAAAAGAAAACATTTATAAAATATATTACATTCCAAATGTCAGTAGCAGCCACATAATTTATATATTGAATAGGGAGTGGGAGTAAATAAGTTTGTCTTCTTCCTACTCCTTTTAAAGTTAAATGTATTTATATTCTGGTTTATTAATACTATTTGTTGCTCAAAAAAGAGTAAGCTTGTCTTTTTCATTTTTATCTTTTTTTGTATTATTTTGTCAATTGAAGACTTATTGACAATAAACTGATTTAAACCATTATTTGATTAGTAGTTTTGAATTTAATGTTATATTTGGAAATGTGGGCAGATATAAGATTTTTCTTCTTCTGCTACCCTTCATTTCATTTTATTTTAATTCAATTCATTTTAATATATATGTGTATGTATTTTTTCTTGTTTTCTCTCATTTTGTTTTATGTTCTGAATGTATTTTGTTTTTGTTTAAATGAAAATGAAATGAAAATAATATGATATGAACAAACTATGAATTAGCATAAGGAGCACAAGCTTTCTGAATTTAGCAGAATTGAGGTGAAAGAGCTACAAAAAATGTGTAACTAGATTAGAAAGCTAATTTTGNTTCATTTCATTTTATTTTAATTCAGTTCATTTTAATATATATGTGTATGTATTTTTTCTTGTTTTCTCTCATTTTGTTTTATGTTCTGAATGTATTTTGTTTTTGTTTAAATGAAAAATGAGATGAAATGAGATGAAATGACTAAACTAAACTAAACTAAACCAAACCATTCTGTATCTTTTAACTAGTCCATTTTACTTTTGGTTTTAAGCTACCCAAATGTCACTTTCATTTTTAGCTAAGTCTTATGTTAGTTCCTTTAGCTGCATTTTGTTACATTTAGATACAGTAGAGCATCTCCTGAATTAGCTGAACACTTTGATCCACAAAAAGGAAAAATAGCAAGTAAACTTCATAAAAAATTTAAATATTTGTGCAAAAACTGAATTAGCGTCCAGACATATGTTGATTTAAATAATTCAGCAAGTAGAGACAAAATAAAACATTATTTTTTAACATTCCCGACATGTTACAGTAAATGCATTGTTTTGTCTGCTTGGGAAGGTAAGTGATCCTCAAGGAGGTGAAGCGAGGTCTCTGGTCTGAGTTACCGTGTTGTTATGGCTTTGTCTTTCTGTCAGTAGCAGCAACAGGCAGGTGGTTCAAACGTCAGAGCTTGATGAATATTATAAGTTTTGAAACAAACAACCAGCTGCACCTGGCTCTGCTAAGCAACTCCCTGTATTGAAAATTAAATAAGCCATTTTCTCTCTTTGTAAAGAAATAAAATGGTAGCAGTTAAATAAAAGCCCTTTCTTTAAGGAATGCATATCATTATAATTTCATGCTTAGAGTTTTGATTTAAAACCAACTTATGAGAACAGTTGTAGCTGTTTTGGTCTAGCTTTGTAAATGGCATTATTTGCACTCATACATAATGGTGAGATGTGTTAGAATTTGGAGCGTGTGTTGTTTTGCTTCTTGGCAGAAGGGAGCACTATTAAAGATTCCAGTTTTCTCCAAACTCTCATTTTTACTGCTCTGAACCATGCCAAGTGGTCAAAGTAAAATGAAACATTTTTTTGTGAAAAATAAATCTTATTCCAATTCAAATTCATACAGGATAAATAATCTGTTCCATTTTCATGTTCTCACATTTATCTGTGGTTGGACCATGGAGGGCACTATAGGTCCAGGAGAGAAACCCAGTTATCCCTCTCTCCAGCTTTTCCTGGGGCATCCCTAAGCATTCCCAGACCAAAGAGGATATACAGTATAACCCCTCCAGTGAGTTGGGACACATTCACAGTTAGGCAACCAAGAACGACCTCATCAGATGTCAGAGCTGACTCTTGTTCATACAGAGGAATTAAAGAGCAGAACTACTCTGAACTTCCCTTAGATCAGATCAGAGATGGGTAATCTTGGTCCTTGAAGGCCCTAGTCCTGCATGCTTTGCTTGTTTCTCTGCTACAACAATACACTTGATTTGAATGAATGGATGATTATTAAGCTTCTGCAAACCTTGAAAAGATTATTCAATCACTGAATCAGGTGTGTTGGAGCAGGGAAACAGATAAAACATGCAGGGTAGTGATCCTTGAGGACCAAGAAGGAGCTTCTAACTTTAGGCTGAAACTGGCCACCCTTTGAAGAAAGCTCATTTCAGCCACTTGGATCCGGGATCTCGTTTTTACCGTCACGATGAATACCTCGTGTGAGGGTTGGAACGTTTGCCACAACCGACTGAAGCCTCATTACTAAGGATGAGCTTCGCCATCCTACCATCAGCATGGAAAAGGGAAACAGAGGCACAACCCTAAAGCAAGGCTAGCAAGTGAAGCTTGCTGGTAAACGCCTGATTTTTGAGCTTTAGCACTTGGGACTCAGCCTGGCCAAGCCTGAAAGAGAGACTGGACGCCACCTCTATGAGGGCCCACCAGCTGTGAGGAAGACTGTTGAGCTCAGGTACTATACAAGTAGGGCAGCAAGCGAGGGAGGATCCCTGGTTGTGCTGCTTCCTGGTAGCATCCACTAGCTTGTCTACATATTATGTGTGTCCCTCCACAGGATAAACAAAATCTTCAGATTTAACAGTGCTGACATAAAAGGTACCTGCCCCAGGGGTGTGACCAGGGTGGCCTATAAATATGGTTTGCTAAGGACATGGAGGCTTAAGCATAACCAGATGCATGTTAGAAGCCATTGCATTTTGTCTTCTGATTAGACTCAGGGCAACACACAGGCATTGGATGAAATGGAATTTTTAGATTTGATGATAAACATTTTTACTGGGAACTGGACTTGGGTTTTCTGTGCAATTATTTGGGCATTCAATTTTGAACACTTTCTAACAAGATCAAAACATGATCCGCAATATTGTTTTAATCAGCACCACAAGCCATCCTCTGTAAAAGCAGGTTATTGCATGGAGAAATACCAAACAAGCTAAGCAATTGGCCCCAGGAGAAACTTTGAGGTTCCTCTTACCAGGCAATGTATGAGCCCTCCTCTCTGTTAGACAATGCAGGGTTTATTATGTTTCAGTGAAGAGCTTGAGCGGTCTGTAACTCTTCTACATCTCATAGATGCCTTTTATTTACCAAGCACACATACCTGGCTCAACTCATTTTTCTTTGACCTTCGTATTTCCTTTCACACAGGTCAACATGCAGAAATTTTGACACAGCTTTACATTTCTTTCAATGATAGGAAATCCCCAATGGCTCCACACAATTCAGATAATCAAATTGTATAAAATAGCGTTCGATTTCTGGGTGAGAACGTAACTTGTTTTCCCAACGTTGCTATACTTATTGCTATTGAAGGAAATTTTGTAAATGTTTAAGTGAATGTTAGATCCATTGTTGTGTTTCATACTTTCTAATCATTGCTGCCATATGTTTAAAACAGAAGGAGAGTTGGTGTACTGTATGTTATCGATATGTTCTTGCAGTAGCATAAACTAAAGTTGGTTACGCTAACGTCTGATGTAAAAGAAAACACCTCCAGGGGTGTAACCAGGAAGAGACGTACGTTATAAGGCTGATTCATTATTTTTTGAGTAGAAGGTATTTTTTTTAGAAATTTTTTGAAATTTTGAGTATTGCAGAGAGTCTCTGCTTAGATCCAGCCTGGAACAGACTGGGCTGCTTTTGTTTTGGTTTCCTGATACGAGCTCTAGGCTTTTGACTCTGAGGTCTGTGCTGTGTACTACTGCCAAATCTTCTCTGCCAAACAGGTTATTTTTCTGTTGCTATTGACACTTTTGAGCTTCTGGTACCCTCAGGTGCTACTGGTATAAGATTTATTGTTAAGAAGAATTGTCACAACAAAGAAATAATCAATTTCCTTGTATTTGTGCCAAGTATAATAATACAAACAAGTGTGGACCCAGCACCAACCTCTGAGGAACTCCACATAGTGTGGTTTCTGTTTGCCATTTGAAGTTTATTACTGCATTTTTAGGGTCTTTTATTTTTTTTCCTCACCTCAAACCCTCTGTTGTCTTCATTATACTGGACCACATCCATGAAGTTGCCTGCAAGTGTTTCCAGGAGATAGGCAGAGTCCATCTCTGTCTGGATCTGCAGTTTGGAGCACAAACTGGCATCGGGAGAGAAGAGAGCAGGAGGAGGGGATGAAGCATGAGAAACAAGGGAAAGGAAGGGACCAGGGAAGGATAAGGAGAGTTGCAGTAAGAAAGTGAATGAGAGTGGAAAAGGATCAAGAATCATTTTCCTCCTTTTGAGTTTGGATAAGTCTTCTTGGTCCAATAGATTTACAGTTTGCACAAACCTCCACCTGCTGATTATAATCATCTGTCAAGCTGAAACATCCTATTTATAGTTTCTTCTTTGTGTTTATTGCAATTGAACATACTTCTGCTTTCGATTATTTGTCTTACTATTTTAAGTATTCAGACATCAAAACATTAAATTAGGAAAATAATTCTATTACTTCTGGTTTTCATAACTTTTATACATTTCAAAAATTTCAACCATATTTAAAACAAAATTCCTCATAAATACATCAAAATTTCTTAAGTTCTTTCAAAAACATTGTTCTTTTTGAAATTTGATTCAGAATACTGGTTGTATTTTAGTGTTCTTTTTGAAATTTTAGATACAATTTCTCTACTTGTAGCTTATTTTAGCTCTTTGAGTGGTGGCCCACAAACTTTGGAACAACCTGCTTTCTGAAGATACACTGGTTTGTCTAATTCATTTTTAAAATCTAATTTAAAAACACATTTGTTCTTTTTGATATCCCAGTGTGAGTTGATTCAGTCAGCTGTTTTAGTTTTTTTTTGTGGTCTTTTTCTTTACATTATTGTACAGCACTTTGTGCTTTAGAAATAAAATGATTTGACTTGACTTTGCTAGCTATTCAAAGGCACAGTGTGCAGGATTTTGTCAATTCTTTTAGGCGAAATTGAGATAATCACTAATGACAATAATAAAAAACATGTCTAATCATTGCAGACAAAGACCTTGTTTTA